>NW_006921694.1:3581048-3582289 GCF_000298275.1 Orycteropus afer afer | reverse complement strand
TTTTTTTTTTTTTTAATTGTGATTTGGGTGAAAGTTTACAAAGCACATTCATTTTCTATACAACAGTTCACACACATTTTGTTACATGACATTGATTGCAATCCCCATAATGTAACAGCTCTCTTCCAACTTCCTCCCTTTGGTTACCTTTTCTTTGTGTCCATCCTTCCTATGCATTCCTGACCATTGAACTACCTCCCTATGCAAATATTGCCCTTCTGATCTCCCAACGTTGATTATTCCAAGGAGTGTACCTACCTGGTGAAAAGGTTTACCTTATACACCTGTCGCTACGAGTCAGGGTCAACTCGATGGCACATAACAATGTTTGGCTAGAAGCCACAGGAGTGAGTTCAATTCCAGGCCCAAACAGTGACTAGGAGGCTTGGGGATTTCACCAGTCTGTATCAGACCAATAAGCCTGGTCTTTTTTTGTGAATTTGAGTTTTATTCCACATTTGTCTCCCAGGACCTCCTATTTTGATCCCTTTTTGAGTAGATGACAGTGGTAGCTGGGCACCACCATCTCCAGATCATGTAGGCTGAGGTTCATATGGTTCACTAGAGACTAATTATTTCCATATATCTTTGGTTTTCTTTATTCTTCCTTGCCCCAGATGGGGAGACACCAATTGCTGCATCATAGATGGCCACTTGCAAGTTAAGACCCCAGTCGCTACTCACCAAAGTAAGATGTAGAACAATGTTTCTGTGTAGTATGTTATGCAAATTTAACTTGATGTCCCTCATGACCATGATCCAACCCTATGGGCCCAGTGAACCATTCCCTCAGGGTGTTTGGCTGTGGCTGAGAAGTTACCATAACTTTGCCCCATTAGCTGTATTATATATATGGGCATTCTTATGTTGTTGTTGTTGTTAGGTGCTGTTGAGTCATTTCCGACTCATAACGACCCCATGCACAGCAGAACAAAACACTGCCCAATCATGCGCCATCTCCACAATCCCTGCGATACTTGAGCCTATCATCACAGGCACTGTGTCAATCTATCTCGTTGAAGGCCTCACCCTCTTTCGTCAATCCTCCACCCTACCAAGCACGACATCCTTTCCCAAGGAATGGTCCCTTCTGACAACATGGCCAAAATAGGTGAGACAAAGTCTGGCCATTCTCGCTTCCAAGGAGCATTTCAGGTGCACTTACTCCAGGACAGATCTGTTAGTTCTTTTAGCAGTCCATGGTACTTTCAGCATTCTTCACCAGCACCACAACTCAAAAG
>NW_006921694.1:3545552-3579168 GCF_000298275.1 Orycteropus afer afer | reverse complement strand
TTCAGACTGCAGAAGTTGATAAAATTCTTCAATTTCCTCATCTTTGGCTTTGGTGGTTGGTGCATAAATTTGAATAATAGTCGTATTAACGGGTCTTCCTTTTAGGCATATGGATATTATCCTATCACTGACAGCATTGTACTTCAGGACAGATCTTGAAACATCCTTTGTGATGATGATGCCATGCCATTCCTCTTCAAACTGTCATTCCCAGCATAGTACATCACACGGTTGTCTGATTCAAAATGGCCAAAACCAGTCCATTTCAGCTCACTAAGGCCAAGAATATCAATCTTTATGCATTCCATTTCATTTTTGACAACTTCCAATTTTCCTAGATTCATACTTCATACATTCCATGTTCCAATGATTAATGGATGTCTGCCACTGTTTCTCTTCCATTTGAGTGGTGCTACATCAGCAAATGGCATTCTCTAAAGCTTTACCTTATCCATAGGAGTAAGTCTGGGTTTACTCAGATGATGCAGCCCTTTCCCAATCCTATTTTGAGAGCCTTCTAACCTAACTGGACTATTCATAAAGTTGTGCGGTAATCTATCAGTGTTTCTTTGCTATTCACAAGGTTTTCCCTGGCCAATTATTTAAGAAGTGGATGGCCTCTTCCTTCTTCCTAGTCTGTCTCAGTCTTTAAGCTGGGCTGATACCTATGCACCATGTGCATCCCGCTGGGTTTGAAACACACACATCAACTCACATCAACACATCACCACGGTAGGACAAACCGACAGACAAGTTTGCCAGCTGTACTCTGACACATATGGGATTGTCATGAGTCAGAATCAACTCAGCAGCAGCTGGTTTTAGTCTCCATTTAGGATACTGCCTTTTGAAGTCCAGAATACCAGTTTGTAGTGACACTGACATAATTTAGTATGGTACTAAAAAAGCAAGGAGGCCACATCTCCTGACCTCCTCTAACCCCACAAGAGGAAGACAGAATCACCATCAGTAACCCAAGGCCTATTCCTGCAAGGCCAGACATGCTGCCTCCTTCCAGCCCTTTCACCAACCATTCCTCGCAAAGCACCCACCACTTTTCTCCTGGGTTTGATAATTCACTGCAGTGGCCACACAGAACTCACAGATTATGGGGTTTACTAGGGAAGCACCAGGAAATTCAAGTTCAGGAAAAACACTCAGTCTCCCTCCCAGCCCACCATCTCTCAGCCAAGAGTCTCTCACAATCTTTCTCCCAGCAGTGCGTGTCCCTCAGCAATATGTGTCTCTTGTGTCTCTTTCCCAGCAGGGCGTGTCTCTCAGGAGTGCATGTCTCTTTCAGCAGCATGTCTTCCTCAACCAGCAGTCAGAGAGACCTCTGCCTCTAGGAGGCCACGTTTTGAGCCTGGCAGAGGGGCCAAACTAGCCAATCACAACATCAGAACTCTAAGCACCTGAGAGAGAGCGAACTTCCCATATCATTGCTCCAGTGCCACGTCCAACAGAAATACCCCAGGTAGGTAACTTTTACAATCAGGAGCTCCTCAGTTGCTCACAGCAAATTTAACCACGGAGTTTACAAAGACTTATGGCTAGAAAAGTCACACTAAATAATTTACTACACCGCACATGGATTGCCCTTATGTGATGATTTTTCTCTATTTACTTTGCCAATTTTAGGAACAGACCTCCACTCTGATTCCAGACCCTTCTCCTCCCTCTTACTCCTTTTTACTACCACTCAGCAATGGTGGTATAAGGTAGACCTGAACTCACTGAGCAGCCAAAAGCAATAGGTATGAAATCTTAGAAGTAAAAATGGGAGCCTAGGCCTAAGAGAGGAAACTACTATGAGAATCCAAGCTAGGGACCCTTTTTCTTTCGCTGGAGAGTTCCTTTCCTTATGCAACTTACCCCATCTCTCCCTGCCTACTAGCATATCAGACCCTTAAGTTTGGCTGGATGGGTTTTGTGCCAATGATGCGCTTAACACTTGGCTGGGTGAAGTGGTCCCCTGTAATTACTGTTTGCTCCCTACCTACCCAACCCACCCTGCTTGCTCCCAGCTCACTCAGCCTGATGTGTCCAGGATGGAATCAAGACTCTCCAACACTCCACATTCCTGAGAAAAAGCCAGGAATCCCTAAACCTTTTCCCCCATCACAGAAGACAAGGCTAGCAGCTGATCAGACCTCAATAATTTTATACTGTAATAAGCTATTTGAGTATATTCTTATTTTTACAATCTTTTCATTTTGTATTTAACATGAATGGACTGAGTCAGATTCAGAAATAACTGTAAATGCTCATTCGATATCTTACAGTGATACAGTTTTATATTATAAATATACCGCCTCTATGAGGGCAATGAGTAGTGTGGGACCTCAATAAATATTTGTTGGATTGAGTCTCCAGGTCCTTCCCTTTTTACCAGTAGAAGAGATGGGGAGCAGTGATGGGTGGAGTGAGGTTAGGAGGGCTGCACACAGCAGCAAGTCCTTCCTAGGCCTATGCAGCCTGGGCATGCCACACACTTCTTAGGAAATTGTTCCCTTGGCAAAAACTCCATGATCTTCAATTCCAAATCCATAGGCAGATGCATCCTTCTCATTTCCTCCTGCTCTGAAGAGCAGGCATTATGCTTTGGAAAATTCTTTGCTGCAGTGCCTGGAAGTGGGGATTGTTTTGTATACTTAATGAGGTTGATGTAAATTGTGATGCTTCTAAGCCTGTAAGGTTGTAGTAAGATAATTGATTAGTCTCCCCTATCTTACATCCTTTCCCACTTTTTGGGATAAGGGGGTGAAGGTCCTTTGAAAAGACTAGACTACAAAATCTTCAGCTGCATAATTCCCACTGCATCTTTCACTAGGGAATGGTTAAGGCTGTGCACCTGCTTAAGACATCAGACTTTGAGATTACACAGAGTGGGGTCAAGTACTAGCTAAGTCATTTACCAGCTGTGTGGCTTTGGACAAGTTACTTCTCTGATTAGATTGCTCACTTATAAATTGACAATAATATATCATCTTTCATGATTGTTGTGAGAATTAAGAGTAATCACTCAGAAAGAGATCAGGACAAGAGATCCTGGAGAACAATGTGGCACAAAACTCAAAATCACAAAAAAGACCAGGTTTACTGGTTCAGTAGAGCCTGGTGAGATCCCTGAGACTATGGTCCCTAGTTATCCTTCAGGTCTGAAACTGAGCTCACTCCCGTGGCTTCCAGCTAAACAATGTTGTTGTTGTTGTTGTTGTTGTTGTTTGCCGTCGAGTCGGCCCCGACTCATAGCGACCCCTCCTTGGGTTTCTGAGGCAGTATCACTACGGAAGTAGGATTGCCCAACCTTCCTTCCGAGGAGTGGCTGGTGGGTTTGAACCGCCAGCTTTCTGGTTAGCAGTCAAGTGCCTTAGGCACTATGCTACCAGAGCTCCTAGCTAAACAATAGATAGGCATATAGGGTGTACATTTACACCATGTAGATACACTCCTTAGAATGACCAATCATGGGAGAACAAAAGGGCAGTATTTGCATAGGATGATTGCTCAGGGAGCAGGAATGCATAGGAAAGGACACAGGGAAGAGGTAACTACGGGGGAAAAGTGGGAAGAGAATTGTTACATTGTGGGGAATTACAGTCAATGTCATGAAATAAAATGTATATGAACTTCTGTATAGAAAATGAACTTGCTCTGTAAACTTTGACTTAAATCACAATAAAAATTTAAAAATAAAGAATTAAGAATAATATGTAAAGTACTGTAACATAGGGTTTGGTATATGTGATGGTGTTATTATTACCATTAGGATGAGTTAAACTCTATCATTACTCTTCCTTCTATCCATGTACCAACTGTGCAATTATAGAAAAAAAGAAAATAATGGTTTGCTTAAGGAAGTCACCTCTTCTTCCTCTCAAAAGCCATTTTCATCCTTAAATGTCTGCCTCATGATATCACCAATCTCTCACCACAGTAATCCTATGTAATAAATAACCACAAAACCTCAGTGACATAGAATGAGAAGGATTTTTGGATCATGTGTCTGGAGTGATCAGCAAGGGTGACTCACACATCTGGGAGTTGGCTGTGTGTTGGCTGGGGTGACTCAGCTCAGCTCTACATCTCTCTCCTCCTTCAGGCAAGCCAAGGCATGTTGTCATGGCAGGGTGGAAGAACTCAAGGGTGAGTGGAATTATGCAAGCACTTTCAATCCTGTTTGTGAGGTGTTACTAACATCCTATTGTCCAAAACATGTCACATAGCCAAGCCCAGATTCAAGAGGTAGGGAATTAGAGAAGAATTACAGGGTAACTATAGAGTAACATGGCAAAAGTAGTTCAATACAGATGGCATTGGAAATACCACACTCATCCTGATTCCAACTAGTGTTGGGCTTATTTCATAGAGCAGAAAAACTCCCATGATAGCATCTCCAATACAATGATAAGTCATCACTGTTAATTGCCATTGAGTTGACTCTGACTCATGGCAACCCCATGTACAATAGAATGTAGAAGTTGCCCCGTCCTGCACCATCTTCACAATCATTGGCATGCTTGAATCCATTCGTGCATCCATTGTGTATTTTGAGTACTTTCTGGTCTGGGAAGTTTATCTTCCAGCACTATATTGGACAATATTCTGTTGCGATCCATAGGATTTTTATTGGCTGATTTTGGGAATTATACCGCCAAGCCTTTCTTCCTAGTCTGACTTCATCTGGGAGCCCCTGTCCACAGTGTGTGACCTGCTGGTATTTTAAATACCAGCACAGCTGGTATAGCTTCCTGCATCAGAGCAATACCACTGTAATACAACAAACTGACAGATGAGTGGTGGGTACCTGCCATAGGCTGAGGAATGAACTTGATCTAAACAATTACAAAAATACACAGATTTCTGAAAGAAGTAGTGCAAAAATAATTTTCCAGAGCAGAAGCCCTAAGAACTTTTGCTTTCATCATGGAGGTTATCTAAGGTTTGAAGATCTCTTTGTTGGAGTGTTGATAAAATGTATTTACCATGAAGATTTTTTGATTTTTATATTTTTAGGTAAGAATTGGAAGATAATTCCCTGTACTCTCTCCTATTCCTTCATGTCTTATGAGCAGATGTACCAACTGCTGTTTGTTCCTAATTACATTTTTAATATTTTGTATAGTGAACAGCCTAAGACAATAAGAGATAGTATCTTCCTGTAGAGCTGAGGGCAGATGTTTTCTTGTGGAGCAAAATTCAGACAGATTCTCTTAGTGGTCATTATAAAATAGGTTCCCTAAGCTCAGGGTTTCTCAGTTGTAACACAGAGCTGCTGTGTATACAGCATCAGCCTGTCTTTCAACACTGTCCCAGTGGGACTTGGAGGCAAGGGTGACCAATACAAGCGTGAAGCTCAAGATGCTTGCTGTGCCGTGTATAATAAAATTCTTTGTCTCTGTCTCAGGAGTCTCATGCTGTCTTCTAGCATGCACAAAACTGTTGGGGAATAACTTGTTAGTTTACAATTAGAGTATAATCTCAGACCCTTCATGATTACTGACAAGTCAGATAGCATCCAAATAGGCTGTCTATCTATCTTGCTCCTACGAATGCCGTGCGTTAGTAGCCATTGTCACAGATCACTGTGTGAGGGTTCAGAGGACAATGAGATTGTGAGCTTCTCTGGCACATCCATCTAAATGTCTCCAAACCAGAACTTTAGGTCTCGTCTTTTTCTGTCACGACCCTTACTTTGACATAAGAGATCTGTTAAAGCTGTGAATTCACTGTTCTTTGCAGCTCTGCCCCCTTTACAGTTAGATCTGAGGATGAACTTTCAGCATCCTCTACCCTGAAACTGCTGGAAGCCTTCTGGCTTTCACATCTCACGTGTAGTTGATAGTTAGCTAACATGAATATATTTGTTTTTCAGGACTTCCAGAGTGTTAACAAAATTCAACCAACTTCTCAATCCCTATAATTCCCATTATCCATATTCTATTCCAGTATCACAGCTGCCATATAACCCAGTGTTTCACCTTCTACTTGTACCTCATTTCAATTTAACACAGATAAGAAGCTTAGTGATTTTGACACACCATTGTATGCCAGATGTTATCACCACTGCACCCCAAATCCCATATTGGTAGTCTGCTTTGTAGAACCAACCACATATATTACCAATTCTCTTAGCCTGGGTATTGTTTAAAGCAAAGTCTGGGACAAAGTTTTTTATCAAGAGAGTTTACTTGGGTAGTGATCCCAAGGAGTGGGAGTTAGGAACCAGAGGAATAAAACCAGGAAGGAGGGAAAACCCATAGAAGAATGCAATGCCTCATCTTACTCTTATAATTAAGATTATTATACACTCTATATCACTTTATTATTTTAAATTATATTGTGATGAAATACATACAATAAAGTTTGCCATTTCAACCATGTTTAAGTATACAATTCAGTGACGTTAATTACATTCACCATGTTGTGACACCATCACCACTCTCCATTTCTGGAAGTTTTTTTCTTATCACTGTGAAGTCAGCACTAATTCCCATTCCCTCCTCCCCCCCAACCCTCGATAACCACTAATAAATTTTATTTCTGTATATTTCATATACGTGAGATCATAAAATATTTGTCCTTTTGTGTCTGACTTATCTCACTCAACATGTTTTCATGGTTCATCCATGTCAAAGCATGTTTCAGAATCTCATTTCTCACTTTATATGTTTTTATAAAAATATCCTTTCTGGGTAACTTTGTATTTTCCTTTGTAATAAGGTTGCAATTTATTCTCATAAAAATCATGAGTCAGTTTTTAAATTTGTTTTGTCATTTACTTATTAAGATTCAGTTTTTCCTAAATATCTTTAAATGATCATTTTCACTCTTATACAATGCTGGTGCGGTAAACATTGGTACACTATTTCTAGAAAGCCTTTTGCCATGTATATCAAAAACTTTAAAAATGTTTCTACCTTAAAATAAACCAAACCTGGGCCTTTGGACCAGTTAGACATGGGAGTCTGGGTAATGCAGACTTAATATTTCCGTGGTCATTTTCTCCCTCAATTAATTTGTATCTTGTTGATGTTGTTATTGTTGGGAGCTCTGGTGGCATAGTTCCTAAGACATTTGACTACTAACCAGAAGGCTGCTGCTTCAAAGCCACCAGACACTCCTCGGAAGTAAGGTTGGGCGATCTACTTTCATAGTGATACTGCTTGGGAAACCCAAGGAGGGGTCGCTATGAGTCAGATCTGACTCGATGGCAGTGAGTTTGGTTTTGGTTTTTGGTGGTGGTTATTGTTATTAAAGTTTTGGGCCATTAGAATTTTTTTTAAACTTTCCTCTGGTCAAAACTGTTGCTTTTTAGAAAGTTGTTCCTCTACCAGAAGTCAGAAAATTTTCATCTTATTTTTTAAATATTCAACTTGTATACATCTTCAGAATAGCTAACATAAAAAATGGTAATACTATCAAATGCTGGTGAGGACATGGAGACATTGGATCTCTCATCCATTGCTGATGAAAAATGTAAAATGATTCAGCTACTCTGGAAAACAGTTTGGTAATTTCTTACAAAATTAAACATCAACATATGACCAAGCAATTGCATTCTTGGACTCTATCCCAGAGAAGTGGAAACTTTTGTTCACCCAAAAATCTGTACATGAATGTTCATAGCAACTTTATGTGTAATAGCAAAATTCTAGAAACATTTGCTCTTCCCATAGATGATCATGACATTCAAGTCTGACTTACATCACTCCAAACAGTTTATTTCCTAAATTATTTATTTTTCAACAGGTACTTCATGTTTATGGTATAAAAACCAAAGGTTAAATATATACACATACACATACACATACACATACATACATATAGTAAAAAAAGTCTCCAGCCACCCCTCCAGTGTTATCAGTCTGTGCCCTTCTAAAATTAAATAGGAATTACAAGTGTATAAGTGTATATAGTCTTTACACACATGCACAGTTTTGCATTTTGCTCCTTTTCACTTAAAAATATAGCTTGGAAACCATTCCATATTAGCATTTAAACAAAGCATTCTTACTCTTTTAATGCCTACATTGTTTTCCATTGACTGAATGTAACAAATTTATTTAACTAATCCTGTATTAGTAGGATTTTCAGTCTCTTATTATTATTACTAATGTTGCAAAGAGCATCTTTATACATTTTCAAGTATTGTTGTTGTTTTTGTTAGGTTTCCTCAGGTTGTCTCCAACTCATAGCAACCCTATGTGCAGCAGAACGAAACAATGCCTGGTACTGTGCCTGCTTCATGAACTTTGCTATATCTGAGCCCACTATTGCAGTCCCTGTGTCAATCCGTCTCATTGAGGGCCTTCCCCTTCTTCATTGACCCTCTACTTTACCAAGCATGATATCCTTCTCCAGGCAATGGTTCCTTCTGACAACATGACAAAGTGGGTGAGACGAAGTCTGGCCATTCTTGCTTCCAAGGAGCATTCCAGCTGCACTTCTTCCAGGACGGATCTGTTAGTCCTTTTAGCAGACCATGTACTCTTAGCATTCTTCTCTAACACCACAACTCAAAAGCATCAACTCTTCTTTGGTCTTTCTTATTCATTGTCTAGCTCCCACGTGCGTAAGAGGTGATTGAAAGTACTATAGCTTAGGTTAGGCGCACCTTAGTTTTCAGGGAGACATCTTTGCTCTTCAGCAATTAAAAGAGGTCTTGTGCAGCAGATTTTCCCAATGCAATACATTATCTGATGTGTTGACTGCTGCTTCCACTGGTGTTGATTGTAGAACGAAGTAATATGAAGTCCTTGACAACTTCAATCTTTTCTTCATTTATTGTGAAGCTGTTTATTAGACCAGTTGTGAGGATTTTTGTTTTCTTTGTATTGAGGTGTAATCCACACTGCAGATTGTAGTCTTTAATCTTCATGAGTAGGTGCTTCAAATCATACTCACTTTCAGCAAGCCAAGTTGTCTTCAGTGTATCACAGGTTGTTAATGATTCTTCCTCCAATCCTAATGCCATGTTCTTCTTGATATAATCCAGCTTCCCAGATTATTTGCTCATCATACAAGCTGAATAAGTATGGTGAAAGGATACAACCCTGCTGTACTCCCTTCTTAATTTTGAACCATGAAGTATCCCCTTGTTCTGTTCAAACAACAGCCTCCTCATCTATGCACAGGTCCCTCATGAGCACAATCAAGTGTTCTGGATTCCCATTCTTCTCAATGTTATCCATGGATACAACCATGATGTACTCTCTTCTTGATTTTGAACCATGCAGTATCCCTTTGTTCTGTTCAAATGACAGCCTCCTGGTCTATGCACAGGTTCCTCATGAGTACAATCAAGTGTTCTGGAGTTCCCATTCTTCTCAATGTTATCTATAATTTGTTATGATCCACACAATCAAATGCTTTTGCATAGTCAATAAAACACAAGTAAACATCTTTCTGGAATTCTTTGCTTTCAGCTAAGATCCATCTGACATCAGCAATGATATCCCTCATTCCATGTCCTCTTCTGAATCCACCTTGCATTTCTGGAAGCTCTCTGTCAATATACTGCTGCAACCATTTTTGAATCATCTTCAGTAAGATTTTACTTGCATGGGATATTAATGATATTGTTTGAAAATTTCCACATTCTGTGGGATCACCTTTCTTTGGAATGGGTACAAATATGAATCTCTTCCAGTCAGTTGGCCAGGTAGCTGTCTTCCAAATCTCTTAACATAACTGAATGAGTGCCTCTAGTGCAGCAACCATTTGTTGAAACATCTCAATGGGTGTTCCGTCAATTCCTGGAGCCTTGTTCTTTGGCAGTTCCTTCAATGCAGCTTTGACTTCTTCCTTCTATACCATTGGTTCTTGAACATATGGCACCTCCTGAAATGGATAAAGATCAACCAATTCTTTTTGGTACAGTGACTCTGTGTATTCCTTCCATCTTCTTTTGATGTTTCCTGCATCATTCAATATTTTTCCCATTGAATCTTTCAATATTGCAACTTGAGGCTTAAATTTTTTCCTCCGTTCTTTCAGCTTGAAAAATGACAAGTGTGTTCTTCCCTTTTGGTTTTCTAACTCCAGGTCTTTGCACATTTCATTATAATAATTGGCTTTGTCTTCTCAAGCAGTCTTTGAAATCAGTTCAGCTCTTTTATCTTGTCATTTCTTCCATTTGCTTTAGCTACTCTCCATTCAAGGGCAAGTTTCAGAGTCTCTTCTGACATCATTTTGGTCTTTTCTTCCTTTCTTGTATTTCTAATGACCTCTTTCTTTCTTCATGCATGATGTTCTTGATGTCATCCCACAACTCCTCTGGTTTTCAGTCATTGGTGTTCAGTGCATCAAATCTGTTCTTTATATGGCCTCTAGATTCAGGAGACATATTATCAAGGTCATATTTGGGGTCTTGTGGACTTGTTCTAATAGTCTTCAACTTCAACTTTTACATACATATGAGCAGTCGATAGTCTGTTCCATAATCAGCTCCTGGCCTTGTTTTGGCTGAGATATTGAACTTCTCCATTGCCTCTTGCCACAGATGTAGTCAATCTGATTCCTGTGTATTCCATCTGGTGAAGTTCACATGTATAGTCATTGCTTATGTTGTTGAAAAAAGGTATTTGCAATGAATAAGACATAGTAGACCATGTGGTTGTCTGATTCAAAATGGCCAAAACCAGTCCCTTTCAGCTCACTAATGCCTAGGATATTGATCTTTATGCCTTCCATTTCATTTTTGACAACTTCCAATTTTCTTAGATTCATACGTCATACATTCCATGTTCCAATTATTAATGGATGTTTGCATCTGTTTCTGCTCATTTTGAGTTGTGCCACATCAGCCAATGGAGGTTCTGATAGTTTTACTCTATCCATATTGTTGGGAGCTCTGGTAACATAGTGCCTTAGGCTTTTGACTGCTAACCAGAAGGCTTACAGTTCAAACCCACCAGCCACTTCTCAGAAGGAAGGCTGGGCAATCTACTTCCATAGTGATATTGCCTCGGAAATCCAAGAAGGGATCACTATGGGTCAGGTCTGATGCAACCCTGAGGAGTCAGCTCTTCTCCAAATTTTGAGTGCCTTCTGACCTGATGGGCTCATCTTCTGGCACTGTATTAGACAGTGTTTCAGGGCTGTTCATATAGTTTTCCAGTAACATATCAGTGTTTCACTGCTATTCATGAGCTTTTCACTGGCCAATTGTTTGAGAAGTGGATGGCCTCTTCCTTCTTCCAAGTCTGTCTTAGCCCAGAAGTGCCACTGAAACCTGTCCACCATGGATAACCCTGCTGGCATTTTGCAACACTGGTAACATATCCTCCAACCTCACAGCAACACACAAGCCACCACAGGATGACAAACTGACAGACAAGTTTGTCTGCCTTAGTTGTTCCTAACCCCTCTGCCTTTTCAAGTATATTGTTCATTATTTTATTTTATACATGTACAAGTGTGCTTATATATTAAATTTCTAAAAATAAAATTTCTGGATCTAACTGTGCAATTATAATTTGGGTAGGTGTCCTGTAGCTGAACATATTTACACTACTCAACAATAGGACAGTGCCTATTTCTCCAGAGCCCCTGTGATTTTTTATTTTTTCTAATCTAATAAGTAAAAGTCATATTTTATTGTAATTTTAATTGTATTTCTCATATTATGAGTTAGAGTGAGCACTGGCTGTTGGTCTTTTTCTTACTGATTTGTAGGAGCTCTTTATATATAAGAAATTTTGTCCTTTTGCTTGTAACTTGAACTCCAAAACAATTTTCTCAGTTTGTCGTTTATTTTTCAACCTTGCTTATCAGTAGGAGTTGCCATGCAGAAATTTGTTATGTTCATTTAGTAAGGTTTGTCAGTCTTCTCTTTTATTTTTTCTGAGCCTTGAATTATATTTAGGACTTTTCCACTCCTATGTTACAAAAAATATAATTCTTTAGTATTTGTACAGGTTTTTTTTTTTTTTAAGTCTTTCAACTATCTGGAATTTCCTTTGATTAATTTTTGTTTGTATGGCTACCTAATTACCCCACTTTAAAAATATAAACATTTCTCCCCTATTGATGTGAGAGGCCAACTGACTCATTCTATACTGAATTTTTATTTATAGTTGGATCTAGTCATGGTCTTTCATGGAGTCACTGGGTAGCAAGAATGGTTTAATGCTTGACTACTAGCGAGAAGGTTGGTGGTTCAAGCCCATCCAGAGGCATCTTGGAAGACGGGGGCCTGGAGATTTGCTTCCAAGAGATCATAGCCTTGAAAACCCTGTGGAGCACCATTCTGCCCTGCACATATGGGGTCACCATGATGCAGAATCAACTCAATAGGAACTAACAACAACAATAACAGTCTTCCCTCCGGTCAGTTTCATTGAACTTTGACTATTCATGTGCATTATTATACAGATTTGTATATTACATTTTGATAATGTTTTATTGTCTGACCGGGCTTGTGTTCTCATCATGGTTCTTTTTCAGATAATAAGTTCTATAAAATAACTTTTTAACTATGATACTGGACCCACACCCAAGGGAAGAGACCTGGCTCTCCAGCCTAACTCACATACTCATCTGAGCCCCAGGCTTCAGAGTCAGGTTCTCTATGTCCTTTATTCTCTGTGCATACTTAGAAGACGGCTTAGCAGATGTACAGATCCCCTTTTCCATTCTCCTTCATCAGGAGCTTCCCTAAAGGACTCCACCAAGATTTCTTCCAAGTTCTAGAGGGATCCACCCTCCCCTAACCAGGCACAGGCTTTTGAAGTATTTCTCTTATTCAAGTTCTCAGAATAAGTTCTGAGGTTTGATATTTTTCTCCAACTAATGTCAAATTGCAGGCCTATAATTTTCCCATATTTAAGAGTATTTTCCCCTAGCTTCCTGGCTGGCTCAGACTTGTGAAAATATTCTCAATTTCAACCTCACTTCCTCCAATATTGTGCAAGACAGTGTGTGGCAAAGCTTTAGGACATAAACTGTTTCTGACATTTTTACTCTGTGACTTGCCAATTTCTCATTCGATTCGTTTTCCTTTTTATAAAGACAAATTAGAAAGCAATCACTCCATAACCTTTGGCTTTGTTATTTCTTTATCCTTTGTGCCTTCCAGTCGTATTTTCCTGTCTATCACTCTTCACTATTGATTTTGGATGGTATTTGCCTTTGTGCTTTGTAAAGAGAACCATTGATTTTGAATAGATCTAGGAATGTTAGGGGCTTTTGGCTGTATGACCTATGTCACTATTGTTCTAAAGGCATTACATATTACTTTACAAGTGAGTTTATTGTCTCAATTTGTGATTATTGAAATAAAGACTGCTAACAACTGTTGGCAAAGATGTTCAGAGTTATCACCTGCCCATGCAAGGTGATAACAAGAAATGAGTAACCTGCTGAAAGTCCTACTGAGCATTGCAAGTGTGTCTTCAATTTCAACTCTATATAATAGAATTTGGTAATGGAAAGAGAACTTTGGATGGTATCTTTGTTCTCTAGTGCTGTTATAACAGATATACCACAAGTGTATGCCTTTAACAAACAGGGATTCATTCTCTTAAAGTTAAGAAGGCTAGAAGTCTGAGTGCAACGTGCCAGCTCTAGGGCCTGGGTGAAGGCCCCTCAACCTTGGGCTTCAGCTCTGCCTCCTGTTGAGGTTTTTCCTGACTCATGAAGGTGCTGGCTGCTGAGGCTGATGAACCCAATATCAACAAGTAAAATGCCACAATCCCAAGATAGGCAGGCAACACGGCAGACCACTGGTTCAAGTCCAGGAACAATCCCAAGATTGGAAGGCAACATGGCAGGACATTCATATGAAGACTCAGCTAAACTCAGGATCCAGGTGTGCTCTAGAGAGCTATCTCAAAGCTTCTCCATAGATACTGGAAGTAGGCCACACCCCAAGGCAGTTCCCTTTCCACTGATTAACATCTCACAGCAGATTCTGCCACTGCAGTGATTACAGTCTCGTCATGGGGAATAAGTACATCTAGCTGCCCAGACAGGAGCTCTGGTAGCATAGTGGCTAAAGCACTTGACTGCTAACCAGAAGGCTAGCGGTTCAAACCCACCAGCCACTCCTCGGAAGGAAGGTTGGGCAATCCTACCTTCGTAGTGATACTGCCTCGGAAACCCAAGGAGGGGTCGCTATGAGTCGGGGCCGACTCGACGGCACATAACAACAACAACAACAACAAGCTGCCCAGACACTCAAAACCAAGGCCCAGCCAAGCTGACACACAAACTTAACTATCACAGATGGACAATCAAGAGGTCTCATGTGTTCTGGCTAGGTGGAATTTCTCACCTGTCTCCGGAGAGAAAAACTGCTGAATAACTCATAAGCAGGAGGTTGTGGCATACAGGGGCTTTAGATTGTTGCTAAAAGATAAGGGTCATGGATAACATAGATAGTAAAGTGTAAAACCAAACCAGTTGCCGTCAAGTCAATTCTGACTCATGTCAACCTCATCTGGATAATAAAGGCTACCATATCCTTTTACTTGTATTCCTCACAAATTGCCCCTATATTTTTACCCAGTTACTGGAAAGGAACAAATAATAAAGGGCAAGCAATGGAAATTAGTGAAGGAAAAATCATCACCAGGTTGAAGGGACAGGTGTTCTACTGTTGACAATTGTCTTTAAATATGTAAGAAGGATGATGGCAAGTGTTATGAATTGAATTGTGTTCCCCAAAAAATACATGTTGTAAACTCTAATCTTAATGCTTGTGATTATAATCTTATTTGGGAATGCGTTGTCTTTGTTATATTAATGAGGCAGGATTCGTATAGAGTCTGTTTTGAGTCATCTCTTATAAAATGAGCAGATTAAGCAAGCAGAGTTGGGAAAAGATAGATGCCAAGCCACATGGAGATCTCCAAGGAATGAAGAAACAGAAGCTGAAGACACAAGGACCTTCCTCCAGAGTCAACAGAGAGGAAAAGCCTTCCTATAAAGCTGGCACTCTAAATTTGGACTTCTAACTCCTTAACTGTTTGTTAAGGCAATCCACTTGTGGTATTTTGTTATAGCAACACTAGATAACTGAGACAGAACAGTTGAAAGTTGCCTACAAATATTGAGGAATGATGATGATGGTGGTGAGGGATGAGCTCAGCCAGCTCCCAGCACAGAGATGGTGCTATGCTGGTAGGAAGTCTTTGGTCAGGAGATGTGTAAGATTCTTTCTACTGACCATCTGAGTCCTGTCAGGCTCACCTGTTCAATGAAGTGTATTGCCTTACTAAGTGCTTCGGGACTCATGGACAAAAGTACGGTGAAGCTCCAAGGTAAAAGGAATATATCAAAATAAGAAAATTGTCCCCTGACTCAGCAATTCCTAAATGAGAATTTGACAGAGCATTACTTTGAAAAATGAATTTTTCAGGTACTTGTGTAATGGTTCAAAATGAGACCTACCTTTCAAGCAGGGTGAAGTATCTTTGATTAGCAAGTAAGTAAGCACAAATGAGCCTGTGCTTACTTTGTTTGCTGGGTACTGTTTCCATGTCAGGAGTTGTAAATTTGAAAAGAGGCTTTGATTCTATAGTAAGGTACTGTGGGATTAGGAGAGAGACACATCTAGAAGCAGAATCTTTGATGTGGTGAAAAAATTTTCACTACAGATGAGTAAGTAAGGACAAGTAAGCCCATGCTTACCTTACTGAGTAATCTGCCCCAGCTTCCATGTCCCATATTTAAATCATTAATAAATTCTACAAAAATCATGAAAGCCCTGTGCAGTGTAGTAAATTACTTAGTGTGGCTTTTCTACCCATAAGTCTTTGTAAACTCCGAGGTGGAATTTGCTGCCAGGAACTGAGGAGCTCCTGATTGTGAAAGTTATCCACCTGGGGTATTTCTGTTGGGTGCAACATAAAGCAGTGTTCTGGGAGGTTCCTGCTCTCTCTCAGGTGCTTAGAATTCTGATGTTATGATTGGTTGGTTTGGCCACTCTGCTGGGTTCAAAAGGAGGCCTCTTAGAGGCAGAAGTCTCTCTCTGACCTCTGGCTGAGGAAGACATGTTGCTGAGAAAGAGACACCAAGAGATATGTACTGCTGAGAAAGAGACACCAAGAGATACATGCTGCTGAGAAAGAGACACTGAGAGACATGCATTGCTGGGAGAGAGACTGAGAAGAGACTGTTGGGTGAGAGATGGTGGGCTGGGAGTGAGACTGAACATTGTTCCTGAACTTGAATTGTAGGCTGGTGCTTCCTTAATAAACCCCATAGTCTGCGAATTCTTTGTGGCCACTGCAGTGAATTATCGAACCCAGCAAATAGGCTTTGGGTACTGGGGGAGGAACCGTTGGTGTAAGGGCTGGAGGGAGGCAGCATGTCTGGCCTCACAGGAATAGGCCTTGGGCTATTGATGGTGATCCTGTCTTCCTCTTATGGAGTTAGAGGAGGTCAGAAGACATGGGCTCCTTGCCCTTTTTAGCACCCAGGGAAAGGCATATTTTAGTGTCAACTGAGGGAAGGGCTTACATATTTGGTAAAGGGGTGGGGAAAATAGGTGGCTCAACAGTGAATGCTGGGATGACAACACACAGGTTTGTGCATCCAGTGACTTGCCAGTCAGGCAAGACTGTCCAGGGAAAACCTTTGAAGGGAGAAAGGAAAAAATGTCTCAAGAACATTTACCCATTTCATTCCAGGGTGAGTCATGCTTAGTTCATTCATATTCATTCATGACTTTCATCTTCCTGGGTACTCAGAGAAAGTAGGAGTCCTTTGCATGGAAAACTTTTGAAGTCATCTTAGTCTTCACTTTCAGCTAATAGATTGTTCTCATATTGGTGAGTCATAGTGTCTCCAGCCATCCTTCTAGGCTCATCAGTTCTTTCTCAACCAGAGGGGCCCTAATTCCTCACTAACCACATTCCTGTTGGGCTGTGTGTTGGGTGGAACAAGGATGGGAGTAGGGGTGGAGTAGAAGCAGAGCAACATTCTCTCTTCTATGGCTGAGCAGAGCTCCAGGCTACTGAGAAGAGACCCTGCCCATGACACACCCCAATTTATCTTACCTGGTTCTTCCTCTATATTGGTGAGATGACTCATTCTTGGGTGAGTGTTTGGAATCTCCATAATCTTCTAACATTCATTTCAATTTGTAACTCCCACAATTTTTATCTAATATCTACACAACAACAATAACAATCTAATACTGGAAGTGCAAGAACATAGAAAGTGTGATGTCATAGGTACAATGTCAGTTTGGAGGGGATGGAAAAGTCTTCTTTAACCTGATTATTAATATCTACCAAAATGCTACTGTTGTTGTTGTTGTTGTTGTTGTTATATGCCATTGAGTTGGACCCGACTCATGGCGACAGCTCCTTGGGTTTCCGAGGCAGTATCACTACGGAAGTAGATTGCCTCATCTTCCTTCCGAGGAGTGGCTGGTGAGTTTGAACCACCAGCCTTCTGGTTAGCAGTCAAGTGTCTTAGGCACTACACTACTAGAGCTCCCTAAAAAAAATGCTATAGTAAGTATCATTCTTAATGGTAAAATATTATAATAATTCCCTTTAATATCAGGAACAGAAATGATGTCCCACTCTTGCTGCTTCTATTTAACATTATAACGGGAGTTTTAGCTACTGCATTGAGACATGAAAAGGAAATAAAATTACAATTGACAAAGATACTATTTCGAGATTATATGATTGTCTACATTGAAACACAGAAGAATATACAAATCCTTAGAATTACTATGACAGTTTAATGAGATGGCTGAATATAAGTCCAAGATATGGCATTTACCTGCAACAGAATTGGGAAACACAGTTTTAAAGGAATGCCATTTGTAGCAGTAATAAAAATAGAATAAAGGTAAAAGTATAATCTAACAAAAATTATATAAGACATTGATAGAGGAAAACTTTAGACTCAATTGAAATACATTAAAGTTCAGATAAGTGGAGAAATACATCATGTTCATGTTTAGAAAGTCCCAATATCAGAGAAATGTCATTTCTGCCCAATTTGATCTATATACTTAATGCTATGCCAATAAAATCTTAATTGGATTTTTTTGAGAAACCTTAGCAAACTGATTCTAAAATCAATGTGATGAGCAAAGGCCTAAGTGTAACCAAGAAACTCCTAAGCAAGAGTATTAAGTTGGTAAGATTTGTTCTACCAGTTACTAAGGCTTATTTTAAAGCTGTAGAAATTAAAACAGAGTCACATTGGTACAAGAAGGAACAAACTGACTATGAAACAGAATAGGGATCCAAGAAATATACTCAACTGTGTGGAAAATTGGTGAATGATGCAAGGGATATTTCATATTACAAAGAAAAGAGTGAAGTGTTCAATGAATGGTCTGGGACAATTAGGGATTCATATGGAAAAAAATTGTATCACTACCTTAAAGAATACTGAAAAATCAACTCCATTTAAAATTAAAGACATTAATGTGAAAGGTAAACTTTAAAAGTGTTTAGAAGAAAACACAGGAGAATATGTTTATGACATCAGGTATTTCCTTTTTTAAGGACAAAAGTTAAATACACAAAATTTGCTAAACATAAAAATAAAGATGTGTAAACTCAACAACATTAAAACTACAATTCCCTGTTAATCAAAAATGACTAGAAATATAGTGAAAAGACTATACACAACCAGGAGAATTTATTTGTAACATATAAACCAAAAAAGGAAGAATTAAAAACAAACAAAGACAACCCAGTAGAAAATGGGCAGAAATGAAAGATGAGACACAGGAAACTGAATGGTAACTGTCATTGTTGTTAGATGCACGCGAGTCACCTTAGACTCATAGTGACCGTATGTACAACAGAATGAAATACTGCCTGTTCCTGAGCCAGCCTCACAATCTTTGCAGTGCTTGAGCCCATTGTTGCAGACATTGTGTCTCAATTCATCTTCTTGGGGATCTTTCCCTTTTTCTGCTGACCTTCTATTACGCATGATGTTCTTCTCCAAGGAATGGTCCCTTCTGACAACTTGACCAAAATACGTCAAATGAAATCTGGCCTTTCTCACTTCTAAGGAGAAGTGAGTGGAGCAGTCTGGAACAACTAAAAGAGACGAACTTGTCTGTCAGTTTGTCGTACTGTGGTAGGCTTGCATGTTGCTGTGAGGCTGGAGGCTTTGCCACCAGTGTTTCAAATGTCAACAGAGTTACCTATGGTGGACAGGTTCCAATGGAGCTCCCAGACTAAGACAGACTCGGAAGAAGGAAGAGGCCATCCACTTCTCAAAGAATTGGCTGTGAAAACCTTATGAATAGCAGTGAAATACTGTCTCATATATCACTGGAAAATGTTATGAATAGCCCTGAAACACTGTCCAATACAGTGCCAGAACATGAGCTCCTTAGGTCAGAAGGCACTCAAAACATGACCAGGAAAGAGCTGCCTCCCCAGAGGAGAGCTGACCATAATGATGTGGACAGAGTAAATGGACCTCCATTTGCTGATGTAGCATGACTCAAAATGAGAAGAAACAGCTGTAAATATCCATTAATAATCAGAACATGGAATGTACAAAGTATGAATCTAGGAAAATTGAAAGTTGTCAAAAATGAATTGAAACTCATAAAGTTTGATATCCTAGGCATTAATGAGCTGAAATGGACAAGTTTTGGCCATTTTGAATTGGACAATCATATGATCTACTATGCTGGGAATGAAGAGGAATGGTGTGGCATTCAGCATCACAAACAATGTTTCAATATCTTCCTGAAATACAATACTGTCAGTGATAAGATAATATCCACATGCCTACAAGGAATAATACCACTATTATTATTATTATTATTATTATTATACTCACTATTATTCAAATTTATACACCAAACACCAAAGCCAAAGATGAGGAAATTGAAGATTTCTACCAACTTCTGCAGTCTGAAATTGACTGAACATGCAATCAAGATGTGTTGATTATCACTGATAATTGGAAACAAAGAAGAATCACTGGTAGTTGGAAAATATGCCGTTGGTGATGACATAATGCTGGAGATCGCATGATAGAATTTTTCAGGATCAGCAACTTATTCATTGCAAATACTTTTTCAACAACACAAACAGCAGCTATACATGTGGACTTTGCCAGATGGAGTACACAGGAATCAGATTGAGTACATCTGTGGCAAAAGCTATGGAGAACCTCACTATCTTCAGCCCAAACAAGGCCAGGAGCTGATTGTGAACAGACCATCAATTGCTCATATGTAAGTTCAAGTTGAAGTTGAAGACAATTAAAACAAGTCCACAAGAGTCAAAATATGACCTTGATTATATCTCTCCTGAATTTAGAGACCATCTAAAGAATAGGTGTAATGCACTGAACACCAATGACTGAAAACCAGAAGAATTGTGAGATGCCATCAAGAACATTATCCATGAAGAAAGCAAAAGGTCATTTAAAAGACAGTAAAGGAAGAAAAGAACAAAATGGATGTCAGAAGAGACTCTGAAACTTGCCCTTGAATGAAGAATAGCTAAAGCAAATGGAAGAAATAACAAGATAAAAGAGCTGAACAGAAGATTTCAAAGAGCAGCTTGAGAAGACAAAGTCAATTATTATAATGAAATGTGCAAAGACATGGAGTTAGAGAACCAAAAGAGAAGAACACACTCTGCATTTCTCAAGCTGAAAGAACTGAAGGAAAAAATTAAGCCTTGAGTTGCAATATTGAAAGACTCTATGGGCAATATATTGAATAAAGCAGGAAACATCAAAAGAAGATGGAAGGAATGCACAGAGTCACTCTGCCAAAAAGAATTGGTTGATGTTCATCCACACAGAAGGTGACATATAATAAAGAACCAATAATATTGAAGAAAGAAGTCAAAACTGCACTGAAGGAATTGGTGAAGAACAAGGCTCCAGGAATTGACGGAATACCCATTGAGATGTTTCAACAAACAGATGCCACACTGGAGCATTCACTCAGCTATGTCAAGAGTTTTGGAAGATAGCTACCCGGCCAACTGACCAGAGAGATCCATATTTCTACCCATTCCAAAGAAAGGTGATCTCACAGAATGTGGAAATTATCTAACAATATCATTAATATTACATGCAAGTAAAATCTTACTGAGGATAATTCAAAAATGGTTGCAGCAGTGTATTGACAGAGAACTTCCAGAAATGCAAGCTGGATTCAGAAGAGGATGTGGAATGAAGGATATCATTGCTGATGTCAGATGGATTTTGGCTGTAGGGAAAGAATACCAGAAAGATGTTTACTTGTGTTTTATTGACTATGCAAAAGCATTCATTTGTGTGAATCATAATAAATTGTGAATAACATTGAGAAGAATGTGAACTCCAGAACACTTAATTGTACTCATGAGGAACCTGTGCATTGACCAGGAGGCTCTCATTTGAACAGAATAAGGGAACACTGAATGGTTTAAAATCAAGAAGGGAGTGTGTCAGAGTTGTATTCTTTCACCATACTTATTCAATCTATATGCTGAGTAAATAATCCAAGAAGCTCAACTGTATGAAGAAGAACATGGCATCAGGATTGGAGGAACACTCATTAACAACCTGTGATATACAGACACAGCTTTGCTTGCTGAAAGTGATGAAGACTAGAAGCACTTACTGATGAAGATTAGAGACTACAGTCTGCAATATGGATTATATCTCAATATAAAGAAAACAAAAATCCTCACAACTGGACCAATAAGCAGCATCACAATAAATGGAGAAAATATTGAAGTTGTCAAAGACTTCATATTACTTGGTTACACATCCAACACCAATGGTAATAACAGTTACCAATGGAAGCAGCAGTCAAGCCATCAGACAATGTGTCATACTGGGAAAATCTGCTGCAAAAGACCTCTTTCAAGTGCTGAAGAGCAAAAATATCTCCTTGAAGGTGTGCCTAAACCAAATCATGGTGTTTTCAATTGCCTCATATGCATGTGAGGAGCTCTGGTAGCATAATGCCTAAGGCACTTGACTGCTAACCAAAAGGCTGGTGGTTCAAACTCACCAGCCACTCCTTGGAAGGAAGGTTGGGCAATCTACTTTCGTAGTGATACTGCCTTGGAAACCCAAAGAGGAGTCACTTTGAGTCGGGTCGAACTTGACGGTACATAACAACAACAACATTGTATGTATGTGAGAGCTGGACAACAAATAAGGAAGACCAAAGAAGAGTTGATGCTTTTGAGTTGTGGTGTTGGTGAAGAATACTGAAAGTACCATGGACTGCTAAAAGAACTAACAAACCTGTCTTGGAAGAGTGCAGCTGGAATGCTCCTTGGAAGTGAGAATGGCTAGACTTCGTCTCACCTACTTTGGTCATGTTGTCAGAAGGGACAATTCCCTGGAGAAGGACATCATGCTTGGTAAGGTGGAGGGTCAATGAAGAAGGGGAAGGTCCTCAATGAGAGGGATAGATACAGTGGCTGCAATGATGGGCTCAGGTATAGCAAGGATCAGCTGGCACAGGACCAGGCAGTGTTTCGTTCTTTTGTACATAGGGTCGCTATGAGTGGGAGATGACTCAATGGCACCTAACGACAACAACAACAAAAAGAATTCTGGCTATTCTTCTTCTAAGACAGATTTGTTCATTCTTCTGGTACAGATCTGTTCGTTCTTTTGGTTGTTGTTGTTGTTGTTGTTATTTGCCGTCGAGTCGGCCCCGACTCATAGCGACCCCTCCTTGGGTTTCCGAGGCAGTATCACTACGGAAGTACAATTGCTCAACCTTCCTTCCAAGGAGTGGCTGGTGGGTTTGAACCGTCAGCCTTCTGGTTAGCAGTCAAGTGCCTTAGCCACTATTCTACCAGAGCTCCCCGTTCTTTTGGTAGTCCATGTTATTTTCAGTATTCTTCACCCACACTACAATTCAAAGGCATCGATTCTTCTTCACTCTTCTTTATCCATTGACCAGCTTTCACATGCCTATAAAGTGATTGAAAATGGCTTGGTCAAGCACACCTTAGTCTTCAATTTTACATCTTTGCTCTTTAACACTTTAAAGAGACCTTTTGCTACATAATTGCCCAGTGTAATATGCCGTCTGATTTCTTGACTGCATCTTCCATGGGTATTCATTGTAGATCAAAGTAAATTGAAATCCTTGACAACTTCAATCTTTTTTCTGTTTATTTTGATGTTGCATATTGGACCAGTTGTGATAATTTTTGTTTTATTTATGTTAAGGTATAATCTATGCCAAAGGCCGCACTCTTTGATGTTCATGGTAAATGCTTCAAGTCTTCACCTTCAGCAAGCATGGTATATCATCTGCATATTGCAAGACGTTGATTCTTCCTCCAGTCCTGATGCTGTGTTCCTCTTCATATGGTCCATTTGCTCTAATTATTTGTTCGGCATACAGATTGAATAGGTGTGGTAAAAGGATACAACCATGACACATACCTTTCCTGATTTTAAACCCAGCAGTATCCCCTTGTTCTGTTTTAACGACTGCCTCTTGGTCTATGTACAGGTTCTTCACAAGCACAATTAAGTGTTCTGGAATTCCCATTCTTTGCATTGTTATCTATAATTTGTTATGATCCACACAGTTGAATGCCTTTGCATAGTCAAATAAAACACAGGTAAACATCCACTTGGTATTCTTTATTTTCATGCTAGATCCATCTGACATCAACAATGTTATCACTCATTCCACGGCCTTTTCTGAATCTAGCTTGGATTTCTGGCAGTTCCCTGTCACTATATTGCTACAACCATGTTTGAATTATTCTCACCAAAATTTCACTTGTGTGTGATATTAACAATATTGTTTGATAATTTCCACATTCTGTTAGAGCACCTCTCTTTGGAATGGGCACAAATATGGATCTCTTCCATATGGTTGACCAGGAAGTTGTCTTTTTTGGAATAAATGAGTATGTGCTTCCAGACTACATTTATTTGTTGAAACATCTCAGAGGGCATTCTGTCAATTCCTGGAGCCTTTTTTTTTTTTTTTTTTTTTGCCAATTCCTTCAGTACATATTGAACCTCTTCCTTCATTGTCATTTGCTCTTGATTGTATGCTGCTTCCTGAAGTGGTTGAACTTCAACCAATTCTTTTTGGTACAGGGACTGTGTGCTCTTTCCATTTTCTTTTGATGATTCCTGCATTGTTCAAAATTTTGGCCATAGAATTCTTCAATATCACAAATCAAGGCATGCATTTTTTTTCATTCCTTTCAGTTGAAAAATGCCAAGTATGTTCTTCCCTTTTGTTTTTCTAACTCCAGATCTTTTCATTATAATACTTTTCTTCTCAAGCTGCTGTTCTGGTTACCTAGTACTGCTCTGACAAGAAATATATCATAAATGGAATGGCCTTAACAAACAGGAGCTTATTCTTACAATTTGGAGGCTTTAAGTCCAAGTTCAAGTGCCAGGCTGTAGGGAATGGGTGAAAGCCCCTCAACCTTGGGGTCCAGCTCTGCCTCCTGCTCCAGGCCCACTGGAGCTAGAGGCATTTCTTCACTCAGACAGCTGCTGGCTGCTGAGGCTGAGAAGCCCCAAGGTTGACAAGTGAAAAGGCACAGTCCCGATGTTACCAAACCACACAGCAGGCCATTACTTAAGTCCTTTGTAAGTCCCAAGGTCAGCAGAGCACAGCAGGATGCTGAGCGACAACACGGCTACATGCAGGGTCCAAGCGTGCCATAGGCTAGAGACCATTCCCAAGGCTTCTCCTTAAATACAGGAAACAGACCACATTCTCAAAGGCAGCTACTCAGCTGCTTGTGGTAGATCCCACCATGGAGCTGATTGCCAGTCTCATCATGGGGAATAACTACCACCAGCTGCCCAGCCATTCAACTAGGCCCAACCAAGTTGACAAACAAACATAACTACCACAGCTGCTTTTTGAAATTTTCTGTCCAACTCTTTTTTTTCATCATTTCTTCTGTTTGCTTTAGCTATTCTCCATTCAAAAACAGATTTCAGAGTCTTTTCTGATATTCATTTTGGTCTTCCTTTTCTATTTTTTTAAATACATTTTATTGAAATATAGTTTAAGTACAGTGAAATACATAAAACTAAAGTGACATGGGTCAGTGCTTTTTTTTTTTTTTTGCACTGTTCCCTCTTTTCCCCTCCCACCCCTGCTAACTAACAAAGAAGTTTCCTTCCATATATAAACCTTTCCTTGACTTTTTACAATAATGAACTAATACTGTATTTGTCCTTCTGTGATTGACTTATTTCACTCAGCCTAATGGCTTGGAAGGAAGGTTGGGCAATCCTACTTCCGTAGTGATGCTGCCTCGGAAACCCAAGGAGGGGTCGCTATGAGTCAGGTTTGACTCGACGGCACATAACAACAACAATGGCTTCCAAGTTCATCCATGTGATGTGGTGTTTTGCAGATTCTACATTATTCTTTAGTGTTGCATAGTATTTCATTGTGTGTGTGCACCATAGTTTGGTTATCCATTCTTCTGTTGATGGACACACAGGCTATTGTAAATAGTGCAGAGATGAACATGGGTATGCATATATCTGTTCTTGTCCTGGCTCTCACTTCTTTACAATGTCTACCTAGTAATGGAATGTTGTTTGTTGTTATTTGCCATCGAGTCGGCCCTGACTCCTAGTGAACCCCTCCTTGGGTTTCCGAGGCAGTTATCACTACGGAAGTAGGATTGCCCAACCTTCCTTCCGAGGAGTGGCTGGTGGGTTTGAACCGCCAGCCTCCTGGTTAGCAGTCAAGTGCCTTAGGCACTATGCTACCAGAGTAATGGGATAGGTGGGTCAAATGGTATTCTAATTCCAGCTTTTTAAGTAATTGCCATACTGTTTTCCACAGTAGTTTCATAAGGTTCTAGTCCCACCAGCAGTGTATGAGAGTCCCAATCTCTCCACATCCTTACCAGCATTTGTTACTTTCTGTCTTGTTGAACTTTGCCATTAGTGCTGTTGTAAGATGCTATCTCATTGTTGTTTTAATTTGCAGCTCTCTGATGGCTAATGATCATGAGCATTTCTTCATGTATTTGCTGGCTGCCTGAATATCCTCTTTGGTGAAGCATTTTTCATGTCTTCTGCCCATTTTTTAATTGGATTGTTAATCTTTTTGTTGTTGAGGTGTTAGAGTTTTCTATAAATTTTAGAGGTAGGTCCTTTGTCAGGTATGTAATTATCGACAACTATGAATTTCTTGCTGTCATTTTGTTATGTGCTTTTTTGTGGTTTGCTGATTTCTTTGTTCCATATGATTTGCTTTGCAGAGCTCATTTGTTTATGAATCATTTTATCACTTTCTTCATTGCTTTTGTTTTAGTATTTGCTGAATATTTATGCTGGTCTTCTTTTTTATTTTGATGTGAAGGTTTATCATTTTTCTTTGAGGTACCCTGTGATTTATAACTTTCTTCCCAAGTTTAGAACAGTCCATTCTATCTTGCAGTTGTCTTGACTTTCTCACCATTTAGAAGTTCTGTAACTACACATTTTTTTCCCTCTTTTTGGTCTGTAGTTGTCCTCACTTGTCAATTGATATCTCTGGCTCCCTGTTTATAATCGTGTAGGCTTATTTACTTTGGATACTTCCATGACTGGGTTGGTTTCTGGGTTATGTCATCATGTGTGTTATGCTTGGTTGTTTGCTGTTGTTGGTTCTCTGTCCAAAGGGCTCCCTTTAGCATCTCATGTAAGATTGGCCTGGTTTTAACAAATTCCCTTAATTTCTGCTTATCTGGAAATGTCCTAATTTCACCATCATACTTGAGGGACAATTTTGCTGGGTATATAATTCTTGGTTGGAAATTTTTCTCTTTCAGGGTGTTATATATACAATTCCATTGTCTTCTTGCCTGCATGGTTTCTGCCAAGAAATCCAAGCTTAGTCTTATTGGTTGCCCCCTGTAGGTAACTTTTCATTTTTCCCATGCTAATTTCAGGATTCTTTCTTTGTCTTTGGTTTTGGTGAGTTTGATAATGATATGCCTTAGTGATTTTCTTTTAGGGTCTGTCATGTTTAGAGTTCATTGGACTTCTTGAATGGATATATTCTCATCTTTCATCATATCAGGGAAATTCTCTTCCACCAAATCTTTGACAATTTTCTCTGTGGTTTTATTTGTCTCTTCCTATTCTGGAATTCCAATTACACCTAGGTTATTCCTTTTGATGGTATCCCACATGAACCTTAGGCTTTCTTCATTTTGCTTTAATCTATTTTTCTGATGGATCCCTTTTCAAAGAAGTACTGGGGTATTGGTCTTCAATCTCAGTAATTCTGTCTTCTATTGATTCAATTCTCCTCCTTTGACTGTTCAATGTGTTATCTATTTCTGAAAATTAGGTATTAATCTTCTGGATTTCTACCTGTAGATTTTGTATCATTTCTAATTTTTCATACATTTTGTCATTTTGTTCTTGTTTTGTGTTTTGAAATTGTTCTAGGGTTTTTGCTGTGTTTTCCTCAATTTTGTCAGTGTTTTCCTTGATGTAGCTCTCAATCCATTGAAGGTACCCAAATATAATTCTTTTGAATTCCTTATCAAGGAAGTCCAATTCTGCTTCTTCCTCAAGGATGTGTTTTGGGTCTGCATCCTGGTCCCTTATTTTTCCTGCATTATCTTGCTTCCTTGTGTGGACTGTGATGCTCTGTTGTCTCCGAGACATTGTGACTTTTTGTGTTTACATTTAATTGGTGATTGTATTTTGGAGTGACTTGCCCATGATTTTCATTTTCTTTGTATGTAATTTACATGAGCATGGTGCTCCTCTATTCGCTAGTTGGCAGCACTTACACACTTACCACCTGTCTCCATTCCCATTGTCAGCCTCCTGTATGTCCCTACTGTCCTTGGCAAATGGAACCTATTCTTAGGTCCCTGGAATCTGAATGAGAATGCTGTCATTTAAAAATCCACTATGGCCACTGGTTGTAAACAATCAAAATGGCTGCACCCTCAGTCACTTTAAATATCCAAAATGGCCACCACTTGTAAATAATCAAAATGGCTGCACCCTTGGTCTCTTTAAATATCCAAAATGGCCACTGCTTGTAAACAATCAAAATGTCTGCACCCTTGGTCACTTTAAATATCCAAAATGGCTGCCACTTGTAAACATTGAAAATGGCTATGCCCTGGTTCACTTTAAGTATACAAAATGGCCACCATTTGTAAACAATCAAAATGGTTGCACCCTCTGTGCAGCCAAAAGTCTACAGCTCAGTTTGTCTCCCTCCTTGCTTTTTCCCTTCAGAGTCATAGGCCACCAGTGCAGTTGTCCCTGCAGCCTTTGGCAACCAGCGCTGATCTTTAGGTCAATTTTCAAGTCCCAATACCACTTGGAAATATTCATGCTGTTGGTGCCATCAGAGTAGCACAGTCCACAGGTCTGATCATCTCAGTACTTACTGTTTTCATTCAGGTTTTTCCATTAGTTGCTGCCTAATCCACTTCTGTGTACTTCCTTTGAAAACTCAGGGCTTCAGGATTATCTTCTGTATCTCTGTCAATTGGTTTCTCTTTTCTTTGTTGAGGAGTGTCTGTGTAGCTTGTCTGCCTATCCACCATACTACTAGAAGTCTCCTTTCCCATTTTTTTAATGACCTTTTGCTTTTTTCATGTATGGTTTTCTTGATGTCCTCTAATAAGTTGTCTGGATTTCAGTCAATAAGTGTAATTGACTGACTGTAATTCAGTACATCAAATCTGTTCTTCAGATGGTCTCTAAATTCAGGTGGGATATACTCAAAATCATATTTTGTCTCTCATGGACTTGTCCTAATTTTCTTCAACTTCATCTTGAACTTGCATATGAGCAATTGATGGTCTATCCCACAGTCAGTTCTTGGCCTTGTTTGACTGATGAGCTTCTCCATTCCTCTTTCCATAAATGTAGTCAATCTTACTCCTGTGTATTCCATCTGGTGAGGTAACAAATTACTTTTATAGCTGCTGTTTATGTTGTTGAAAAAAGGTATTTGCATAAATAAGTCATTGGTCTTACAAAATTCTATCATGTGGTCTCTGGTCATTTCTTTCATCAAGGCCATATTTTCCAACTACTGATGATTCTTCTTTGTTTCCAACTTTCACATTCCAATCACCAGTAATAATCACTACATCTTGATTGCATGTTTGGTCCATTTCATACTGCAGAAATTGGTGAAAATCTTCAATATCCTCTTCCTTGAATTTAGTGGTTGGTGCATAAATTTGAGTAATAGTAGTATTAATTACTCTTCCTTGTAAGCATATGAACATTGTCCTATCACTGACAGCATCATACTTCAGGATAGATCTTGAAATGATTTTTCTGATAATGCACATGATGCCATTCCTCTTCAATTTGTCATTCTCAGCATAGTAGACCATATGATTGTCTGATTCAAAATGGCCAATACCAATCCATTTCTGCTCACTAATGCCTAAGATATCAATCTTTATGCACTCCATGTCATTTTTGATGACTTCCAATTTTCCTAGATTCATACTTCTTACATTCCACATTCTGATTATTAATGAGTATTTACAGCTTTTCTTACAATTTTGAGTCATGCTACATCAGTAAATGAGAGTCCCGAATGCTTTATCCCATCCACATCATTAAAGTCGACTCTATATGACAGCTCTTTCTTAGTCATATTTTGAGTGCCTTCCAACATGAGGGACTCATTTTCCAGCATTATACCAGATAATATTTCACTGCTATTCATAAATTTTCCAGTAATATATCACACAATATCTCACTATTATTCATACAGTGGCCAGTTTTTCAGAAGTGAATGGTTCCAGCCTTCTTCCTTGTCTATCTTAGTCTGGACACTCCAGTGAAACCTGACTACCATGGGTGACTCTGCTGATATTTGAAATACCAGTGACATAGCTTCCAGCATCACAGCAACATGCTCTGCACTCATCTGTCAGTTTGTCGTACCATGATGGCAGTGTGTTACTGTGAATGGTGACTAAACACATGAAAATATGGTTGACTTCACTAACAATAAGAGAAAGCAAATTGAAATCACAATGAGCTATTCTATATATATTTAATAGACAAAAATTAAGAAATTTGAGAATATCAAGCATAGGCCAGGATGTAGAGCACTAAAAACTCTTGTATAATTCTGATAGGAGTGTTATTAGTTCAATAGTTTTAGAAAATATGACAATATCTTATAAAATAGAATATGCAGTATCTTATACTCTAGGGAAATATCACACACGTGAGCCTGAGAGATACATGGCCAGAACAGTATTTACTATAATAGTAAACAAACACTCCCTACCACCAAAAAGAAAACTAAAAGCACCTCATGTTCATGGAGAATGAATAAATACATAATGTGATATGAAATGGGAAAGTGAAATGAATTAATTCCAGCTATGCATAATAAAATGGATAAACTTTGAAACAATGTTAAATGAAAAAGAAGTCCCAGAACCACCTATAGCAAGAGATTAATTTTATAAAGATTAAAATCTAGTTAAATGAACTAGCAATATAGATATTTTACCAGTAGTAAAATTGTATGTATGTGTGTGTATTTATTTCCTATGGCTGCTGTAACAAATAGGAGCTCTGGTAGCATAGTGCCTAAGGCACTTGACTGCTACCTAGAAGCCTGGTGGTTCAAACCCACCAGCCACTCCTCGGAAGGAAGACTGGACAATCTACTTCCGTAGTGATCATAGTGATACTGCCTCGGAAACCCAAGGAGTGGTTGCTATAAGTCAAGTTTGACTTGACGGCACATAACAACAACAACAAGTGTAACAAATTACAACCAAATTCTGGGTAATACAAATTCCCAGATATGTATTTTCTCCAGAAATGTGAAATCTGAAATGGCGTTGTAGAGAATCTGTTCCATCTTCTTGTGGTTGCCAGCATTCCTCAGCCACATCACTCCATTCTGTGTCTCCATGGTCACATTGTCACCTTCTCTTTTGTAGTCAAATTTCTCATTGCCTCCATTTTATAATGATGTGTGATTACAGATGTGATTAAGCTGAAGACTTTGAGATGGGGAGATTATCCTAGGTTATCTGGGTGTACCCTATAATGCAATCACATATCTTTATAAGACTTTTTTTTGCTTTCTGCATTGATAAATACTGAATTCAGGATCAGTGGTCCTGAAGTGGGTTTGTACAAGCTTATAAGAGCTAATTCTCCACATCCCTTCCTGACTACGCACTCAGTGACTTAGAGTTGGTAGCTTGAAATCAGTCATGTGAGAGAGCCATTGAAATTGACAAGTACTACAAATTGCAGCATTTTCTCCAGAACTGGTTTACCAGCACACCACTGTCCATACTGTGGTTACCTTCTTGATGGGAGGGAAGAAAGGGAGAGGAATTGAATTGGGTTTGGTAATGCTCTAGTTTCTAAACTGGTGGTACAGTAACAGGTGTTTATTATTTTGAATTTACAGGAATAACATATTTCTTTCATATGAATGTGTGTGTGTGTGTATATGTATAAAATACTGAATAATTAAAAACAAAAAACTTTTAAGGGGAAAAACAGCAGGAAATTTCTCATCTTTAGAAAAAAATAAAATACCAAAGGCCTAGCAAGGATAATGAGATACTGGAATTTACATACATTGCTGTTGGCGATGCAAAATCATACGGTCATTCTGGAAAATAGTTTGACAGTTTCTTAAAAACCTCAGCATACTCTTGCTATGCAACTCAACAATTGCACTCCTGGACATTCATCCCAAAGAAGGAAAACTTAGGTCCACACAAAACCTGGACTTGAATGTTCATAGCAGCTTTATTTGTAATAGCTAAAACCTAGAACCAATACATGAATGGTTAAACAAACTCGTGTGCATCATTTTTAATACATACAACAACAGGGATGGGCCTCAAAGGTATTACACTGAGTGAAAACAAAAGACAATCATAAAAAGTCACATACTGTATAAATCTATTTATATTACATTTTTTCAATGACAAAATTACAGAGGTGGAGAACAGATGAATGGTTACCAGGGATTAGGGATTGTGGGAGAAAGAGGAGTGTGACTATAAAGAGAGTAAGGGAAAGATCTTTGTGGGGGTTAAGATGGTAGTCAAACACACAATCTGTGCATATGAGCAAATGGATAATATCTATTTATATACATTATTCCAATGCCAGTTTCAGGGTTCTGATATTATATGTACTTAGTTATGTAAGATATAACCATTGGCAGAAACTGGGTAAAGTGTACACAGGGCCTCTCTGTACTGTTTTGCAACTTCCTATGAATCTCTAATTAATTTGAAATATTTTTATATTCAAAATTTATAAAACCAAATAAAAGTGAAAGATAATTAAAACTTCCAAATAAAAAATAAGTGAAAACCTCTAATTGTCTTTATACACTGTACCACAAACTTAGCACAAAAACTACCTTCTGTGCTAATGTCTCCTCTTGTTTTCCAAATCATCCTTACTCCCCTAAAAAAAATCAAACTGACTGCCATTGAACCGGTCCCAATTCATAGTGACCCCTCTTTGGGTTTCTGAGGCAGTATCAAAAAGGAAGTTTTAAACAAGGTTTTGCCCAACCTTCCTTCCGAGGAGTAGCTGGTGGGTTTGAACTGCCAACCTTCTGGTTAGCAGTCAAAGGCCTTAGGCATTATGCCACCAGAGCTCAATCATCCTTAAAGGTGGGATAAATTCCAAATCAGTGCACCCACAGTTGTTTAGCGTTATCACTGTGCATACCATCTCCCTGTATAATGTATTTCTTCTGAAAGTCAGTGCTTAAAATGCCTTTCCATCTTCTCTGTCTGCTGTGTTTATGTAACCTGCCTTCACCTGATCTTGAGCAAGCACCCGCTAATCTTTCTATCACAATCTATTCATCAGAATGGGGAACATACACAATGTTCTTTCCTTATTCTGACCTATTTCCTTCTCTGCAGCCTGCTTTTAAATCGCTCTCCAAACTCACCTTAACCAAAAAAAAAAAACCAAATGCACTGCTGTTGAGTTGATTCCGACTCATAGGGACCCCCATTGGGTTTCCCAGGTGGTAAATCTTTATGGAAGTAGATTGCCCAGTCTTCCTTCCCAGAGTGGCTGGCAGGTTTGAACTGCCAACCTTCTAGTTAGCAGTCACATGCCTTAGGCACTACACCACCAGAGTGCCTTCAACCAACCTTACTGCCCTCTATTGCAGATGCTGACCATTTGGCAGCTGTTTAAAAATATTTTCTATCAAAATGAGCCCACTAAATTTTATGTATTTCTTGTCATTATCATATATGTGGTTTTCCAAGAGTCCCGGGGCGGGGCGGTGCAAGTGGTTAAGGACTTGACTACTAACTGAAAGGTTGGCGGTTAGAACCCACCAGAGGCTCTTTGGAAGAAAGGCCTGATGATCTGCTTCCAAAAGTTTACAGCCTTGAAAACTAGGGAGCACGGTTCTATCTTGTAACACATGAGATTATCATGAGTCGGAATTAACTCCACGGCAACTATTTTTGGCTTTTGTAAATAGTCAACTCTCTTAACTTTCTCACCATTTAGAAGTTCTGTAACTACACAGTCTTTTCCCTCTTTTTGTTTGTGGTTGTCCTCACTTGCCAATTGATGTCTCTGGTTCCCTGTTTACAAACTTGTAAGCTCATTTTACTTTGGATATGTCCATAGCTGTGGTTTCTGGGTTATGTCATCTTGTGTATTAATGGTC
>NW_006921694.1:3512880-3541597 GCF_000298275.1 Orycteropus afer afer | reverse complement strand
GGAGGGTCAATGAAAGAGGGGGAGGCCTTCAACGAGATGGATTGACATGGTGGCTCCAATGATGGGCTCAAGCATAGCAGGGATTGTGGGGCTGGCACGGGATCGAGCAGTGTTTCATTCTGCTGTGCATGGGGTCGCTATGAGTCAGAAACAACTCGACGGCACTTAACAACAACAACAACATATATATGATTTTTTTTCTTCCCAACCTATCTAGGAATTTTTCCTCCCTCCCCTCCCATCCCTGGTAACCAACAAAGAAATTTCCCCTTCATGTATAAGCCTTTCCTTGATTTTTTACAATAGTGGACTAATGCAATTGATGTCCTTCTGTGATTGACTTATTTAACTCAGTATAATGTCCTCCAACTTCATCCATTTTTGCAGATTCTACATTATTCTTTAGGGTTGCATAGTATTCCATTGTGTGTGTGTACCATAGTTTGGTTATTGATTCCTCCATTGATGGGTACTTAAGTTGTTTCCATATGTTTGCTATTTTGAATAGTGCTGCAATGAACATGGGTGTGCATATATCTATTTATGTCCTGGCTCTCACTTCTTTAGAATATATATATCTAGTAATGGGATTTCTGGATCAAATGATATTTATATTTCCAACTTTTTAAGGAATCACTATACCAATTTCCATAGTGCTTGTATCATTTTACAGTCCTGCCAGCAGTGTATGAGAGTCCCAATCTCTCTACATCCTTGCCAGTATTTGTTATTTTTTGTGTTGTTGAACTTTGCTATTAGTGCTGGGGTGAGATGGTATCTCATTGTTATTTTGACTTGCATCTCTCTAAGGGCTAATGATCATGAACAATTCTTCATGTGTTTGTTGGCTACCTCAGTATCTATCTTCTTCAGTGAAGTGTCTGTTCATGCCTTCTGCCCCTCCACACACACACACTTTTTGGATTGTTTCACTTTTTAATGTTGAGGTGCATGAGTTTTCTATAAATTTTAGAGATAAGTCCTTTGTTAGATATATCATTGGTGAATATTTTTTCCCAATCGGTAGTTTCTCTTTTTATTCTTTCAGAGAGGTTTTTTTGATGTATATTAGAATTTAATTTGTAGGAGGTCCCAATCATCTAGTTTACCTTCTGCTATTTGTTTATTTTCAGTTATGCTTGATAGTCTATTTATGCCATAAATTAGGGCCCCTAAGTTTGCCCCTGATTTTCCTTGATGAACTTTATAGTTTTAGGTTTCACATTTAACTCTTTGATCCATTTGGAATTAGTTTTTGTGTATGGTGTGAGGTACAGATTTTGTTTCAGTTTTTCTGCAAATGGATATCTAGTTTTGCCAACACCGTTTCTTAAAAAGACTATCTCTTCCACATTGAATGGATTTCAGCCCTTTGTCAAAGATCAGCTGAGGTGGATGTATCTATTTCTGGATTCTTAATTCTGTTCCCCCGGTCTATGTGTCTGTCATTGTACCAATACCAGGCTGTTTTGACTACTGTGGCTGTATGCTATAGGTTTTGAGATCTGGGAATGTGAGACCACCTACTTTGTTCTTGTTCTTCAGTAGTGTTTTGCTTTATGAGGTCTCTTTCCTTTCCATATAAAATTAGTGATTGGTTTTTCTATGTCTTTGAAGAACATTGGTGGAATCTGGATTGGGATTGCATTGAACATGTAGATTGTTTTGGGTAGCATTGATATTTCCACAATGTTAAATCTTTCTGTCCATGAGCATGGGATGTTCTTCCAATTATGTAGATCTCTTATAGTTTCTTGAAGTAGTGTTTTGTAGTTTTCTTTGTATAGGTCTTTTGTGTTCCTGGTAAAATTTATTCCCGAGTATCTTATCTTTCTTGTAGCTATTGTAAATGGTACTGATTTCCTTATTTCCTTTTCAACAATCTCTTTGCTGGTGTAGGGGAATCCAACTGATCTTGTATCCTGCCACTATGTTAAATCATTCAGTAAGTTCCAGTAGTTTTCTTGCTGAGTCCCTTGGGTTTTCTTTGTGTAGGATCATGTCATCAGCAAATAGGGAGTTTGACTTCTTCCTTACCAATTTGGATGCCTTTGATTTTCCTTTCTTACCTTATTGCCCTGGCTTCTTGTTGTTGTTTGCCGTCGAGTCGGCCCTGACTCATAGCGACCCCTCCTTGGGTTTCCGAGGCAGTATCACTACGGAAGTAGGATTGCCCATCCTTCTTTCCAAGGAGTGGCTGGTAGGTTTGAACCTCCAGCCTTCTGGTTAGCAGTCAAGTGCCTTGGCCACTATGCTACCAGAGCTCCTAGGACTTCCAATAAATGTTGAATAGAAGTGAAGATAGAGGGCATCCTTGTCTGGTTCCTGTTCGCAAAGGGAATGGTTTCAGTCTCTCTCCATTGAGAATAATGTTGGCTGTTGGTTTTGCATATATGCTTGTGGTGGTTAAGTTTGTGTGTCAACTTGGCTGGGCCTGGCTGAGTGGCTGGGCAGCTGGTGGTAGTATTCCCTATGATGAGACTGGTAATCAGCTTCATGGTGGAATCTACTGTGAGCAGCTGAGTACTTCCTTTGGGTATATGGTCTGCTTCCTGTATGTAAGAAATAGCTTTGGGAATGTTCTCTAGCTTATGGCACACCTGCATGTAGCCGTGTCATTGTTCAGCAGCCTACCATGCTCTGCCAATCTTGGGACTTACAATGGACTTGAGTTAATGGCCTGCCATGTGATTTGGTAACATCGGGACTGTGCCATTTTATTTGTTGACCTTGGGCTTGAGGAATTTCCTTTCTATTCCTATTTTTCTGAGAGTTTTTATCAAGAATGGGCATTGGATTTTATCAAATGCCTTTGTTGCATTGATTGATATGACCATGTGATTCTTTTCCTTTATTTTACTTACATGTTAGATTATGTTGATTTTTCTTTCTAATGTTGAACCATCCTTTCATACCAGCTATGAATCCCACTTGGTTATGATGTATTATTTTTTTGATATGTTGTTAGAGTCTATTGGCTAGGATTTTGTTGAAGATCTTTGCATCTATATTCATGAGGGATATTGATCTGTAGTTTTCATTTGCATTTTGTATTTTTTTCTCTCTTCCAACAAGTTTTCTCCTCATCTGCAAGCCAGGATGAATAATTCCCTTAAGTTGGCTAGAAAATTCCAACTTTTGTAAATCAGTGGGTAGAGTTTACAGGGAAAGGGTTTACTCATAATGGACTGTCAGATTATAACATACGGGACTACAGAGTTCAAGTGGAGAACACAATTCCAGTCTTTGGAACCTAACTATTTTGATATGTATGGAGTGGGTATAGTTGTTTGAGAAAATTTAAGAGTGAGACACTATAAAGTTCACTGAAAGTTGTATAGATGGGGCTTGTTAACTAGTGAGCCCTTTCATGGAGAGAGTAAGCAGTAAACTGCCCCTTATATTCAGGATCCTAAAACATCAGGATCTGTAGATCTTTTCTTTGGAATCTTTCCACTTCTTCAAGGAAAAAGACTCCAGTTTCCTGTTTGAGTTCTACAGTGCTGGCTGCCATTGTTCTGAAAGCTAGGAAGGTTAAGAAGCTAAGAGATTCTCTCTTTAGTATTCATACTTTTACTCAGTCTCCCTATCTTCAATAGGTTCTTATCCCTCACCCCACCCCAGATGTGCTGATATCCCATATTGGGAAGCATCTTTTTCCAGAGAACAAACTTTAATTTCCCTACAGTTTTGGGGGTTGAGTACTTATCTGTATGTGTATATATGTAGAGAGAGAGAGAGTTTAATATTTCTTTACTGGTCATCTTTTAGGCAGAAGAGCTATAAATGCATTGAAAATACCTATACATCAATTTTCAGTGCACTTATAGCAAGACTGTAGTAATTTTCTTTTACCTTTCTTCCAATTACCACGAGCATTTCATTCTCCTTTTGCCCTAGTTAGGGAAAATAACCACTCTACAATTCTATGACTAGAGAGTTATAGGAAATAATGCTATTTCCTTAATTGTCCTCAATGTAATTCAGTGTAACACAATGTTCTTTATGCATTGGGCTTGTCAGTCAAGATTTTTGTTTGGTTATTTCTCTTGCTCTTTTGGTATGTATTTGCCATCACTTTGTTTAGTGATTCATATTCTAATCTTTGTATGAAGGGTGCAGTATGAGTGAACACTGTATAATTTTCTCACTTCCCAGTAAAGTCCAGGTCATAAGCACTCAGATTTTTAAGCTCAAAGACTAAAGACTAAGTTATGGCTGTCTGGAGAGAGTAAATATTTCCACTAAAAGCAAAAGAATAATCATTATACCAAAAAAAAAAAAAAAAATTACCCACCTCTTCTTAGAACCATAAATTTTTCAGAGTGAAAAGGATTTCCAAGATTGTCCACTCCAACCACTCATGCAGTGCTTAGAGTTCTCCTCCTCCTCCTAGATCCCCTACCCCATGCTCCATTCCCACCCCCACAAATACTTGAACACCCCTGGTGATGGGAAACTCACTGCTCCTTTGGGCAACCCCTTCACCCACCAGCCACTCCCAGGAAGGAAGGTTGGGCAATCTACTTCTGTAGTGATACCGCAGCCTTGGAAACCCAAAGAGAAGTCACTATGAGTTGGATCCGACTGGAGGGCAGTACATTGCATTGCATTGGATTCATTTCACCTTTCATAGCATTAACTGTATATATTTCACCACTTATTGGGAACTTACTAAATGTTCAACACACTACCAAGAGCTTTGCAAACAACATCTCACTTAATGGTCATAGTAGATTTGTAAAATACTTGTTGTTATTCCCATTTTGCACTTGAGAAAACTCCTTGACTGACTGCCCAAGATGAGTAAGTGAGTGAGTGGTAAGGCCAACAGATGAACAGTGGCTGGTGGGACTAGAATTCCTTGTGCTGTCTGCAGGTCCATACCTCCTATGTAGCTCCCACCCACTAAGGTATATCTGCTCCTTGGAAACTTACTGGAGGAAGCTCTCTTCCACATGAGCACTTTTCAGCTATTTCAAAACATTTATCTGATGTCCTTTCTTCTCTAGGCTAAAGTTTTCTTTAATTTTTTAAAAAAAGATCAGTATCTGTTTTAGAGGTATTAAGCATATTTCTCTCTCAGGTTTCTAAGCTTTTTCTCCTACTTCTGATATTGTAGTACACTGGCTCAGCCTCCTAACATGGCTTACCCTAAATCTTCTCATTGTGTGCTTGAAGCTGCTGCCCAGAGATTTGCTGTGGCTCTATCTAACCCATCTTTATACAAGTTCAAGATGAGTTTGCACAAGCCTGGAGCATCCTTAATGTTCTTCTGGAATATCTAGTATTGTCAGTCACTGAAGTTGCCCCATTTTTAATGTAATTCCTTCAGGAGGAGGCCCGGTTGATGCCTGGGGGCAGTATTAATAGCTTAATAAAAATAATAATAAAGTTGCCACTGGGTTGATTCTGACTCATGGTAACCCCATAGTGCTCCATAGTGTTGAAGTTTTCGGAAGAAGATTGTCAGATCATTTTTCCAAGACATCTCTGGATAAACTCAAACTTCCAACATTTTGGTTTGCAGCCGAGCACTTTAACCATTTGTACCACCCAGGGACTCCTGCTTAACAAAAGAGGTCTTAAATAGCCTTTGTTGTGTGTCATTAAACAGCTTCTAATTATAGATTCAGGTGCCCTGGTGGCATAGTGCCTAAGGCATTTGACTGCTAACCAGAAGGCTGGCAGTTCAAACCCACCAGCCACACCTCAGAAGGAAGATTGGGCAATCTACTTCCATAGAGATACTGCCTTGGAAACCTAAGGAGGAGTTGCTATGAGTCCGAATCAACTTGATGGCGTTGAGTTTGGTTTGATTTGGAATAATAGATTCACACTGACCCAAATGCCCACCAGATAGCCCAATTCCTTGGTTGCAAGTAGATTTGTTTTACTGTGCAAATTTGCCTTATCATAGCAATCTCTTATTTAAACTATAGAGTCCCAGATCCCACCTCAGACCTACAAAGTCAACATCTTTAGGGGAGAGAGTCTGTAGTTTTAATAAGCTTCTCCAACTGATTCTCATGATCACCCAAGTTTGCCAAACACTGTTTTAATGAGTTCATTGCCTGAAAATCTTGTTTCTTTTCTTTAAAAATTGGAGGAGAACAGAGTCAAAGATCAAAGTTTTTTTAAAGGGAGTATAGTAGATAAGAGGAGCTCTGGTAGCATAGTGCCTAAGGCACTTGACTGCTAACCAGAAGGTTGACGGTTCAAACTCACCAGCCACTCTTCAGAAGGAACATTAGGCAATCTACTTCTGTAGTGATACTGCCTCAGAAACCCAAGGAGGGGTCCCTATGAGTGAGTCTGACTCCATGGCACATAACAGCACAACAACATAGTAGATAAGAGTTTATCTACTAAGCTTTCTTTTTTGGTTTGTGGCTGCAGTTAACTGTTTTTGGAAGACCAAGTTGAGTCATAGAGAGGAGTGGATAGAATATTTGGGAAGACAAGAAACAAAGAGAGAGTTGTACCAGCAATGTAATACTGAATTAAAAAAAAAAAAAATCATTGTAGACAGATCTACAAGAACCTTTATTTTATATCATCAACATAGACAAAGAATTAGCTTTGTATAGACCACTGCTTAAGAACGTGGGATCCCAGTAATGACCAGAATTACTGGTAGAATGGAGTCTGGTGAGACCCCCAATACTATGGTCCTGGGAGGCATTCTGGGCCTGCAATAAAACTCACTCCCAGAAGCTGGCTCTCAGCCCAATAGTGAAAAATATGTACATGTAGACCACTCAACCCAGGGTGATGCACCCACATACTCTATGGAAATGCATCCCTTGGAGCAATCTACCACAGGGCACCAGAATGGCAAAGTTTGCTTGGAAGAAATCCAGGACAAAGAGGAGTGTGTAACTGTGAGGGGCATGGGGGGTGGAGGGGTTTACTGGGCAGAGAGGGGAGGAGACTGGGTTAGGGGTGAGGATGGTAAATGGGGAGTGAAACTAAATGTACACTTAATATTGAATGTAAAACAAACTCTGCTCTGTAAAAATTAAAAATAAAAAAAAAAAAAGAAAAAGAACAAGGGATCTGGAGTCAGATAGAGGGCATCCATTAAGGGATTGAAAACTATCCAACATGCCTCCACAACTTTGGACAAATCATGAGATCTCTCCAAGCTTTATTTTCCTCATCTATAAAATGAAGGAACTGATAGCTCCTATCTACTTAAGGATGTTGTGAGGATTAAATGAAATAATCCATATAAAGCATTTAATAACAATACCTGATAGGTAGTAAATGATCAATACATGTTGGCGACTTTCATCATTTTATTACCTTCTTTGGAATAGTATTTGTTGTAGTAGGACTTAACCACAAGAGGACAACTACCATGGACTTTGTTTGTTTAGGACAGCTTTTGAGTAATAACTGAGAAGTCTAAAGAGCCACAAGCTGCTGCAAAAGATGTTTTGTCATAGAAAGAATATATTTATGCTTATTTGGAATGAAAAACTAGCAAGTTTTTTATGTCCTCTTTAACCTTTCTAAACCTCAGCTTCCTAATCTACATAACAGGGGTAATAATTCTTGCCCTGCCTATCTTACAGGGTTGCTCTGAAGATCAAAGGGAAAAAAAAAAATGAACACTATAAACTATAAAGTGTTATAAATATACGCCATCAGCAAAAGTTTTAGAAGATAACTTCCATAAGAGATAATTTAGTTAGAAATGATTACATAATGGCGGCCTTTATAGACTTCTGTTTCTAATGTAGGTAAGGAAAAAACAAAACACCTGTGAGCTAGTAAAAATTCTAACAAGATGCTCTTGACATAAAAGATGTAAGAAATTGGTAGTCAGAAGACCAAACTATCACATACATCCCAAACCAATACTAACCTTCCTCCAAAGTAAAAAGGAATACACCTGGAACACCTTTCTCCCTCTCTAATATGTCAAAAAGCTTAATTCACTGCCGTGTTGTAGTAGCTAGGGGACAATGGTTTGTGCCTGTATCCAAACACCTGCTTGCAGGTGCTTCCTTGGATGGCACGTGAGTTTGAACATAATACTTGAAATACTTTTGGGGAACTTATTGAAGTTTTTTTTTTTTTAAAGCTATTTACACAATGGAATTTTTGACAGTACCAGAAATGTTTTAATGCATTTAACTCCCCATTGGAACCATATTGGAGACTAGAGAATATAAAGAGCAAAGTTGTGTTTAGAAACAGGGAAGTTGGATCTATTCAGAATGGAAAAGAATTAATTGTGCCTTCCATAATTTATGAGCCCCACCAGGCAGCCAGCCTGAAGCATGTTTGCTTCCTTAGGACCAGGACTTTCAGAGTTGGGTCCTGCCTCATGGTGGAGGAAGTGTAATTCTACCTCAAATACCCAACAGAAAGAGAAGGCAGGGAAGGGGAGCTTACACAAGGCTGCCCCTCAGACTTATCTAGTTGGTGTAAATTCTCAAATGTAGCTACTTAGCATTTTTTATAAGTTGCTTTTCTAGTAAACAAAGTGAGAGCATTTACCATAAATTGTTTTTAAAACTCAGAAATAAATTAAGCTCTGTTTTTATTTAATTTGCTGATGGATGAATGCATTGTGACTTTTTTTTAGTGTAGAGATTCTGGTACTTACTGTGTGGACTGAGATTGTTGCATGTGGCTGACACACAAAACACACAGTTTTGCTCATAACTCAGTCTGAAATGTTGTGATTCAGAAGCACTCATTGACCACTATCCACTTCATGAGAGTCACTTTTTACAAGCATGATCATATTTCATTCTCCTGACAATTCTGTGAAATAAGTATTATATTATTTTACAGCAAGGAAACTGAGGTCTGGATGGGTAAAGTAACCTGTCCAATATTTTAACTTAAGGAGCTCTGGTGGTGCAGTGCCTAAGACATTTGACTTAGCTAACCAGAAGGTTGGCAGTTCAAACCCACCAGCTATTCCATGGAAGGAAGATGGGGCAATCTACTTCCATAAAGATTTACCACTTTGGAAACCCAATGAGGGTCAATATGAGTTGGAATTGACAATATGAGTGGGTTTGGGCTTTTTTTTTTTTCCACCCATGCAAAAGAAGCAAAGCTCTGGTGTTGCAGTACCTAAGGTATTTGACTATTAACCAGAAGATAAGTTGTTCAAACCCATTAGCCACTCTGCAAAAGGAAGATGAGGGAATCTTTTTCTGTGAAGATTTACCTCCTTGGAAACCCAATGGGGGTCGCTATGAGTTGGAACTGACTCATTGGCAGTGGGTCTGTTTTTTGGTTTTTATGCAAGAGAAATGGAATTGAAATTCTGGAACACTTCAATCATTCCCCCAAAGAAATCAACCTCAAGAATGGGGCATACCTCTCAAATATCATTAATTTTCTTAATAATTCTGTCACAGATCTGTAATCCTTAACTTTCTTAATATTCCTTGTATTTCTCAACCTAGACTATCTCTTAGAATAATGAGTTCCTTAAGTTTACTGTCCATTGTGTTATTCAATAATTGCTTTTATATACACTTAAGCCATCTTTCAAACATCAAAGGATATTCATCCTGTTCCTAGTATTCTGAATTTCGTGGCATTCTTTTCCCAACCCATACTCTTAGGATTTTCTAAAATTTACTCATCTCTTCTTCCTTAACCAAATAGAAGAATACTCAATTTCTCAATCTGTCTCCATAATCAAGGCTCTTTACTGAAGAATTGGACTCAACATTTTGCAGATGAGTGGAAGACAGAAAGCCCCGCAACTAGCCTCTTGCACAGGCCTTCCCCTTGCTGCCCAGTATCTCTTTCCCCCTCTGCCCTGCAGCTTCACCTTTCAGGCACCTGACCCTCTCTTTCTTTCCACTCAAGAAACTATTTGATAAGCAAATAGACCTCACGATCTTTCTTGCCCTTCAGTCTTCCACAGTTAATAGATCAAAATGTCTCCTACCTTTCTGTTGAGTGGAAATGTTTCTAAGCTGTTTCATTAAAAAAGTTTTGAGCAGAATCAAGCAAAAGATGTGGCAGAATGAGCAAATGACCACCTCACTTGGCAATTAGTAGTACGATGATCTCAAGTGAACGGGGCATCAGAAATATCTGAAGATTCCTGTGGTTACCCCCAGACGTAATGAATGGCACCTTCTTTGAAACTATGCTATTTAACAGGAAGAGTATTCAATAAGCAAGGTAAGCACAAGCTTACTTGTGTTTACTGACTAATCTGTAGTGAACAATTTCACAGGTTTTTCATCTTTGATGTGGTGAATGTGGTGAAAAGCCTGTGAAACTGTTCATTACAGATTAGTCAGTAAGCACAAGTAAGGCTGTGCTTACCTTGTTTGCTGGGTACTCCATCCTGGTCAGGGATATAAATTTGAAAAGACCCTTTGATTCTGTAGGAAGGTGCTGTGGGGTTGGGAGAGAAACAGATGCTGGCTATACCTAGAAGCAGAATCTTTGATACAGTAAAAAAAAAACAAACAAACATGAAATTGTTCACTACAGATTAGGAAGTAAACACAAGTAAACCCATGTTTACCTTGCTTATTGTGTACTCTGACACTGGTTATTAATGATCTCTCACTTGTGGTAGAAAACCCTACTTAAAACTATGGCTTATTTGAGAGAATTCTTATTCTTTTGCATAGTTTGAAGCAGAAAACAAAACAAATGAACACATACCTCTAGCCACAAAAATGCTACCTGAAGGAGTAACGATAGTTGTTTTATCTTTTTGCCCATGATTTGGAGAAAGCATTTTAAGTTCTTCTCCATAATGCAGTAGAGAAAGATGATATGATTGGAGATCTGTGGATTCTTTCTCTTAAAAACAAATAGAAAACCCTTGGTTTTTGACCTGAGAATATTTAAATGTCCACATGTGCAATTAGATAATCCCCAAAATTCTTTTCCTCTGGTCTAAGTCAATTCAAATAACTGTGTTTGTCTGTGAGAAACCCTCAGAGAAAACACTCAGGCCAAATGATCTCATGCCTGGATTTTGCAAAACAATATGTGCACAAGACCAGAATTTATGTCATCATTAAATATGTGCTATTCCCAAATCCAACCCTAGGATGTTCTTCAACAACATGGCTTCTTTGCCACGTCTGAGTCATTTCCCAGGCTGAGTCCAGAACAGCCTGCAGACCCCTGGCTACCACCACAAGGCTGCATAAGGAAGCAGTTCTGTGCTATTTCTAGGAATGGTGCCTTTTAAAATTATTTTACACTTATCTCACCCATGTTGCTATTCCAGATGTTTTCTTTGCAGGGGGTGGGGAGAGTAGCATGGCTGAAAGTGGCTTTTTATTTATTTATTTTTTCCCCTCAAAATAACTTAAATTATTATACTCAATTGGAGTCCTTGGGTGGTGCGAATGGTTAAGTGCTTAACCACTAATTGAAAGGTTGGCAGTTCAAACCCCTCAGAGGCAACTTAGAAGAAAGACCTAGTTATCTGGAGTTTAGTTTTATTCAACTGATAGCAACAGGTTTGGTTTGGTTTATTCTGCTTAACTGAGAAAATCAAAGGTATGCAGTAGTGATAACACCTAACAATACCTGGAGACACAGAACTAGTCTCTTGGTGTAAAAGTTCTGGAGGTCTGTTTAGTGGCTGCCCTGGGGGATTAGCTGCCTCTCCTCTATGTGTGTGTGTTGGGATTAGGTGAAGATAGGATTCAGGCTCTATCTCTTCTTTTTCAGGCAGATTAAACAAATTCTGGATTGAACTCTGACCTCTGACAACAAACAAGTGATAGTAACATTTTTGGTGCTTGTATTTATTAGACTACATCTTTGTGGTTGTTGCTTCCTAAAGGGCTGCCCTCTGTGTGGTATGTGTGACCTATGCCCATACTTTCTTAGTGAGGGAAGTGGGGAAGGAGTTACTCCGAGCTGTGCATCAGGAAAGATATCTACAGTAGAGGCTTGCTCAGAAAAGGGTCCTTGAGGCTGGTCCAGCTCTCCTGGAGGGAGGCACACCCAACCTGGGGACTACAGGATGATATTTCTGGGCCCAAACTTCCCTATATATTACCTGCTGCAAGTACTTCTTTTGGCTGTCTTATGAGGTCCGTAATCTCACCATTCACAATTCATTTGAGTTGGTAGTTTTTGTATTTAAAGAGGTGAAGTAAGAACCTCTTTGGGGCCCAGAATACTCTTGTTACAACCCTTGTTACCTTATTATCCTTGGAAAGTAAAAGTTAGTAATACCACTCATAGACAACTTTTCCATTCTCAGATCGTTAGCTCCTCTGCAGGCCCTCATAACCTAGAGTGTGTTGTCACTGCTTGTTTGTGGTTAGTCTCCTTGATTAGCTGCCCTGAAGGTAGAAACTCTACCTTCATCACTATATTTACACTAGGCCTGATACCTAGTCCTTGCTCCATAAAAATTTGTTGAATGAGCCTCAGTTTCTTTGACTGTAAGATGGGGATGGTTATGGTAAAGATGCCTTATATGGTTGATGTTTGTAAGCATGAGACAAAATAATCCATGTCAAAGTGCTGGTAAACTCTAAAGCACTGTACAAATGTCTTTATGATGACATTTCAGGAGGTAGGAGAGGGCTACAGATGAACTTCATTCACTTTAAATGTTTTCCTAGGCCAGGCTTAAGTGACTACACACAAAGAAGGGCTGTGTTCTGTCTATACCAAGATCCTTTGCCCTGTGTAAACCTGAAAGGACTTATACCCAAAGATGATCTCAGAGCTCATCTTTTTGTTGAACAAATAAATAACAAACGGATGGAAAATCAGACACTAATTCTCACAGAATCTGTTCGATACGCAGTTTGGTAGATAATTGCATTAATTATTAAAGTTAAGGATCTGAGGCAGATTAAAGTTAAGAAAACAAGATAGACCCAACCCCCTGATATCGAGTTGATTCTGACTCATAGTAACCCTATAGGAACAGAGTAGAACTGACCCATAGGGTTTCCAAGGCTGTAGATCTTTATGGAAGCAGACTGTCTGCCTCATCTTTCTCCTGTGGAGTGTCTGGTGGGTTCAAACCACCAACCTTTTGCTTAGCATCTCAATACCTTAACCACAGAGCCACCAGAGCTCCTCAAAACAAAGTAAGTATTTATTTATTACCAGCATGGACCATGACAGAGTGGGAGATTGCAAGGAAACTGTACAAAATATACCAATCACTTCCTCCCATTTACATCCTCCTCTTTAGAGAAACTATCTCTTTGCTCCTAGACTTATCTGTCCACAACTGTTTGGACAGGGATGGAAATGTATGGTTGAGATCTTTGCACCTCAAAGAAGTAAATCTATAGAGGCGCTATGTCATATGGTTTGTCAAGGTTTTGAATGGAGACATAGAGGACGAGTTTGCCTTGGAAATGTAAACTGGGAGGCCATGTTGGACTAGGTCTGAAGTGTACAAAGAAGAAAAGAAAGCCAGGCCAAGAGATGTAGAGATGAGACGCTTCAGCCAGAGCTGCCATGCCACTAGTCCCTGTCTGTGTAACAAGTTTCAGATGTTATTTAGTTTAAAATGTAGCTGAAATATAATGGAATGAAAAAGATTAGAAAATAATACCCTTGTATTTAAACAAGACAGAAGAAAATGAAGAGAAGAAAATAACAGTTTTTGTTGAACGCTGGTGCTTGTGGCAAATGAGCCAACACCAAACCCACTGCCGTGTAGTTAATTCCAAGTGATAGCATGGAACTGCCCCATAGGGTGTCCAAGGCTGTAAATCTTTATGGAAGCAGAACATCACATTGTTTTCCCACAAAGCTGCTGGTGTATTCGAACCACCAACCTTGTGGTCAGCAACAAAGTTCTTAACCACTGTGAAATCAGGGCTCTTGCAATGATATATGGATCATTGTGGTAGTTAAATTTGTGTGTCAAATTGGCTGTGCCTGGTTGAATGGCTGGGTAGCTGGATGTAGTACTCCCCATGATGAGACTGGTAATCAAGTCCATGGTGGAATCTACTATGAGCAGCTGAGTTGCTGCCTTAGGGATGTGGTCTGTTTCCTGTATATAAGGAGAAGCCTTGGGGAACATTCTCTAGCTTATGGCATGCTTGAACCCTTCATGTGATCGAGTTGTTGTTCAGCAGCTTGTCATGCCCTGCCGTTCTTGGGACTTTCAATGGCTTGTATTAATGACCTGCCCTGTGGATTGGTAACACTGGGACTGTGCCTTATTATTTATTGACCTTGGGTTTGTCAGCCTCAGCAGCCAGCAGTTAAGTGAAGAAAAGCCTCCAGCTTCAATGGGCCAGGAATAGGAGGCAAAGCTGAAGCCCAAGGTTGAGGGGCTTTCACCCAGTCCCTAGAACCTGGCACTTTGAACTTGGACTTAAAGCCTCCAAATTGTAAGAATAAATTTCTATTTGTTAAGGCCATCCCATTTGTGGTATATTCCTGTCAGAGTGGCACTAGACAACCAAAACAATCATATATATGGATATATGTGTGTATGTTATGGATGTATGGAACTTTTTGTGAAATTCATGAAGAACTTTCTGGACTCCTTCAAGTCCTGTAGAGACCAATGATCCTGGTGTTTTACCATGTTTGGTAAATTCATGTGAAAAATAAAATGCCTGAGGTAAAACTCAATGTCTTATCCATGGTGGAAAATGGAGTTAAAAAAGCACTCTTGCACAAGATAAAATTGAGATGAAAGGAAGCAGTGGTGAAGGAACAAGTGTGTTATCTGTGGCCTTTGTTGTTGTTGTTATGTGCTGTTGAGTCAGACCCAACTCATAGCGACCCCCCCTTGGGTTTCCGAGGAAGTAGATTGCCCCATCTTCCTTCCGAGGAGTGCCTGGTGGGTTTGAACCACCAGCCTTCTGGTTAGCAGTTAAGTGCCTTAGGCACTACACTACCAGAGCTCCTAAGTCAACTGCTGTCTGGAGTTGGGGAAAAGAAAGGTTTTGATGGGTGGGGCTATGACAGTGTTGGCTCTGACCAGAAGTTCCTTTACATAGAACTTTCTAAGTCATATTCAAAATTGGGTTGTGCCTAATTGGAAACAATAGTTCTCCTTGAGAGAAGGAAGACATTCACAGGAAAGCTGGATCCCTGTCACAATTTAAACACAGAACACCGTGCTGCTCTTATAAGACTTGGGTATGATATACCCTTATATTTCAAGAATTCCCAAAGACCTCTGCTCCGTGGTTACATTTTTTATGTTTTTGCAGATAGGCCTTCAAAACCCTCCTCTTTTACATATTAAAGTACTGGAATCCATATTCTTACTGATGCCTTCTTTTCCTTTGATTGTCCTTAATTGTTTTTCTTCTTTTTCCAAGTATTATATTGTGATTTTTTGTTTTTCTTTTCTACCTTCCCCTTTTTCCTTTCTTAAAAACTTCCTTTTACAATTTTTCTATTTTAAAAAACAGCTGGTCCTCAGAAACTGGCAATCCAGGAGAAAGAAGGCAATCTTCTTCCCCATGTATCTGTGTTGCTAACTTTTTGGCACAATCATCATATCATTGTGGTATTTCAAGCTCATCACATCTTAGTGCAATAATGTGAACCTCTTAAAAGAACTGTAACCCTGAGGCCATTTGCAAAATGTTCATTCTGTGAGTACAAAGTGTAAGTGAGTTTGAATGTCAGTTTATCTCAGATTCCCATTTGTAGTTCATTTAGATGATAAATATACTCAATTTGCTGCTCTAATCTTGTTCAGGCTGAGCTCACTATCTGCCCGAACACTGCTGGTCCTTTTCCAAGTCTACACAATTTCCAGGGATGGCTCCCTTATAGCTCTTCATTACAATCCAGGGTTCTTCTTTACTTGATAAACTGTATATTATGCAGGAGATTGGTTGTGCTGGTGGTGTCCTTTTTGGCTACTTCTTTACTTTCTTAAATAAAAAAATGATCTATGCAATTCTCTCAGGCCATAGGTAATCAAATCTCATCATCCTTTCTTTAATCAAATGCTCAGTGAACATCTACTGTGAGCCACACACGGTACTTGATTCTGGAAATGTAAAGATGACAATAATGTAAATGGTCCCCGCCCTTATGGTAGTCACAGTCTAGCAAGTGTATCATGTTGTTCTTAGGTATCCTTGAGTTGATTCTGACTCATAGAGACTCTATATTACAGAGTAGAACTTCCCCACAGAATTTCCTAGGCTGTAATCTTTATGGTACCAGATCCCATAAAAAAAAAAAGGTACCATGTCTTTTTTCCCCACAGAACAGCTGATGAGTTTGAACTACCAACTTTTGTTAGCAGCTGAGTGCTTTAAACACTCTGCTGCCAGGGCTCCTTAAATGTGTCATAAGGAGAGTTAATTATAGAACAAAGGCACAAGCCTTAGAGGTCCAGTTTAATGCCTAATGCCATGCTCAAATAAGAGGTTTGCATTATTCAGAGATTCACATAGAAAACATTGAATTCCATTTTCTGAAGGTTGTTCTTACATCATATTAAATTTAAAACTATTTCCTCTTATCTTCAGCAATACTGAAGATCTTTTGCTCAGCATTCTCCTAATGACACTCAATGTACATTGAGTGTATATTTTAGAAGTACTGTACTCACTGCCATTGAGTCAAATCTGACTCATAGCGACCCCTCCTTGGGTTTCCAAGGCAATATCACTATGGAAGTAGGTTGCCCAACCTTCCTTCTGATATTTAGAAGAGTAGCTATTAAATTGCCCTTTCCTATGTTTTCATTAGACCATTCATCCCTCGAAGGCCTTATTCTTCAGGAGTTGTCTCAGAGCTCATGAACATTGCCAAGCATCTACTTGCCCCTGGGGAGCTTTCTTGATTCTACAGAATACATCCTTAATATCAGTGGAAAGAGCTTACAACAGACAGTTTTTCATTTTTAGGGGAGAAATGATTGTGCTCTGTAAAAATAATATGTTTCTTTTAGATAATGTATTTAGTTATTTGGGTCACTGGTTAAAAGAACCACCAATCTTCTGGTTAGCAGGCAAATGCCTTAGGTACTGCACCACCAGATAGAATACTAGTTCTTGTATCTTTTCACCATACTTACTCAATCTGTATGCTGAGCAAATAATATGAGAAACTGAACTGTATGAAGAAGAATGTGGCATCAAGATTGAAGGAAGACTCATTAACAACCTGTGATATGCAGACGACACAACTTTGCTTGCTGAAAGTGAAGATGACTTGAAGCACTTACTGATGAAGATTAAAGACCGCAGTTTGCAGTGTGGATTACACCTCAACATAAAGAAAATGAAAATCCTCACAACTGGGCCAATAAGAAACATCACAATAGAAAAGATTGAAGTTGTGTAAGATTTCATATTGCTTGGTTCCACAATCAACACCAATGGAAGCAGCAGTCAAGAAATTAGATGACATATTGCACTGGGGAAATCTTCTGTAAAAGACCTCTTTAAAGTGCTTAAGAGCAAAGATGTCTCTTTGAAGACTAAGGTACGCCTAACCCAAACCATGGTATTTTCAATCACCTCATATGCATGTGAAAGCTGGACAATGAACAAGGAAAACCAAAGAAGAGTTGATGCTCTTGAGTTGTGGTATTGGTAAAGAATACTGAAAGTACCAGGGACTGCCAGAAGAATGAACAAATCTGTCCTGGAAGAGGTACAGCTAGAATGCTCCTTGGAAGCAATAATGGCCAGACTTCATCTTACCTATTTTGATCATGTTATCAGAAAAGACCATTCCCTGGAGAAGGATATCATGCTTGGTAAAGTGGAGAGTCAATGAAAAAGGGGAAGGCCCTGAACAAGATGGATTGACACAGTGGCTGCAACAATGGGCTCAGGTATAGCAGGAATTGTGAGGGTGGCACAGGACCGGGCAGTGTTTCATTCTGTTGTACATAGGGTCAGTAGGAGTCGAAGCCAACTCGGCAGCACCTCACAACAACAATAACAACAAGTTAAAGAGATAAGGGGCCCTAAGGAATACTTTTTTTTTGCATCAGCAACTACAAGAGTCCAAAACTATGCCGGGTTTTGTGTAGAGTTCAGAAGTTTAAAGCCCAATCTTATGCAAGGAAAAGGTGTCACTATTTTCAAGTGCTATTGTTATAGTCCTGTGTTACTTACTAATGGTCTGTTGTGATGGAACATCTTAGCCACCACAGCCTGGTTGAACACTCCCATTCCACTACTTCTTGAAGGAGCTTATGTGCTTTTAGACCACTTGCAGGGTGAGAGCATCCTTCAAACACATTCAGCAAACCTAATGAGTCTACCTTCTGACAGACCTTTGTGTCTCCAAAACATGGCTGCTCTGCAAATTGAAAATCCCTACTTTTCTCATGGACTCCTGATGTAAAATCCTGGCTGCCTACTTGCAAATCCAGCTGGACAACAAGTCCTACAGTTCTGCCTTTAGTGTGTCTCTTACATAGATTCCTTTTTTTCTTTGTGCTCCGACATCTTTACCTGCGCTATTGTGAAAACTACCTAACTCTCCATAGTCATGATCGAATGGCTAAGACCTTGGGAAATGTAAAGACATCAGACTTTCATTTTTGTTGACTGCCTTTTGGAGGTCATGGGGGCAAAATAGTGCCAAGCATTCTGGGGCAGGATTCACCTGTGATATCTCTTTTTACCTTCACCTGCGAGTTGCAAAAGAAACTATCTTAACACTTTTTATATACAGCAGAGCAGTGTTGTGAGGAGAGAGCTAATTCTAGGCACAGCAAGTGTCTGCTGTAGAAACTCCTTCATATTCCTTAGAATTTCTCTGCTCCTCAAAAACCATCAGTGGCTCCCCATTGTCCAAATTATAGAATCCAAACTTTTAGTGCTGGCTAGCACTAACAATTATCAGCCAAACTACTGTATTTATTATATATCTTCCCACTACTTCCCACACCCAATAAAAGCTTTGTGATTTTCTGCCTTTCCTCTCAGTTGTGTCAGTAGGGTTGGTGTCACCCCGCACATGAACCTCCTCCCATTCTAGCCAATACAGAATTCTTAGTGTTTGTGTGTGCATGCTAATGTTACTCATAATTTGTAATTCGTGTATATCATTGAATATAATGGGGGGGAAAAAAAAAACCTCACTGCCATTGAGTCGATTCTGACTCATTGTGACCTCCATTGGGTTTCTGAGGCAACCCAATCTTTACTGAAGTAGATTGCCCAGTCTTCCTTCTGTAGAGCAGCTGGTGGGTTTGAACCGCCAACCTTCTGGTTAGCAGTCAAATGCTTTAGGCATTATGCAACCAGAGTGCCTTATAATGACAATAGTAGTGACATAAACAACTAGCAAAATTAACATTATACTTTTAAATTACAATCATGCATGCAGACAAACCATGTGATTTGAAGTGTCATTGTAATTGGGTAATAACAACTGCTCTGACTAGAGCACATCAGAAGATTTAAACAGTAAATTAGCACAGTTTCAGACTTAGTAACTATACTGATATAATTAAGCTGGGCTTACAAAAAATATTTTTTGTTATAACTATAGGAATATTTTTATAAAAAGTAATAAATTTCTCCTGAAATACTGCACAAAAATTTTACAAACAGCAATCTTTGCATCACTCATTCTTACTGTGTTACCCGGTAAAGTCTGCCCCCCTGTGCCCCCCCCCCCAAGGCTCCACTGTTTTCTCTTTGGTTAAGCTGTTCCCTTTATCTGAAATGCCTGCCACCTTCTCTCTGCCTGGTCAACACCAAGCTCAGCAATTCTCAACTCTGATCACTTAATCTAGCCATGCATGAAACTTAAAGAAAAAGAATTCAGCAACTAGATCCCACCCCAGACATATGGTAAAGACTCAGTGTATATATTTCTTTAAAATAGATTGAGAACCACTAGCCTTCCTACCTAACTCTTTATGGTTCAGTTCAAATCCCCCTTATTCTGGCAAACCTTCCCTGACCATGGCAGTGAAGAATAGTGCTTCCTGGTTGCCATAATGAGTACACTCAACAGCAGCTAACACCTTATATGACATCCTAATCTAGATCTGGTAGTCCCTGGGTGGAACATAAGGTTAATGCACTCAGCTGCTAGCCGAAATGTTGGTGGTTTGTGTTCACCCAGAATTGTCTTGGAAGAAAGGCCTGGCAGTTTACTTCCAAAAATTCAACCATTGAAAACCCTATGGTTCTACTTTGATACACATGGGCTCACCATGAGTTGGAATCAATTCAACAGCAACGAGTTTAAGCTAGCTCAGAAGCTCCTTGAAGATGGAGCCAACTCTTAAAGTTTTCTATTCTCTTGAGCCTCCAGCACCCCAAAAAATTGACCCTGACTTGCCCCCCCAAAAAAATCTTTGTTAGTAATTTACTAATTATTGGCTCCAGGCTGGAGAAGTAAATTTGACTAAAAACAAATACAAAGCATATAATGAAGGAAAAGCAATGCTGGGGACCCAAGGTAGGATGTGAGGGCAACAGCAAATTCTTTAACACCCTAATGTCTACCAACAAAGTGAGAATGAGGGCAGGGCAGAGCTGCAAAGGAGCTTAGCTCAGTCCAAGTGAGTCAAGGACAGAGTCCCTAGAAGTGGTAGAAGAGGTGGAGCATGAGTCTGGCCATGTGGAGAGACCATGAGCTGCCATGCAGGGGTTTTGAGGAGATAACTTTCATCTATAGCCGAGATACTGTCCTCTGGCCCAGGCATACAGTCTCCAGAGTGCAGGAGTGTTAAAGGAGTGAGCTCAGCCTTGGAGCCAGGGCTAGAAATAAGGTGAAATACAGGAATGGAGCTTCTCCAAGATGGAGTTGGACAAAGATTGGAGGGAATAGGAAGCAAGCCCCACCTCAGAGAGACAAATAGAATTTTTGAGTCTTGTTTTCCTCATTCTTGAGTACTAGACTTAGATTGTAATTGATTCCCATTATTCCCTCAACTGGTTCCCAAGGTAGTTGTCCTGGGTTCATGGTGACCCCACACACAACAGAACTAGATGCTGCCCAGTCCTGTACCATCTGTATAATTGGTGATCACACTGCTACAATCTGCTGGTTTTCGGAACTAGACCTCCAGGCTTTTTTTCCTTGTTTGTCTTAGTCTGGAAGCTCTGCTGAAATCTGTTCAGCATCATAGAAACATGCAACCCTGTGCTGACAGATAGGTACTGGCTGCACATGAGATACACTAGCTGGGAATTGAACCCAGGTCTCCAGGATAAAAGGTGAGAATTCTGCCACTGAACCATACAGCCCCTGCCTGCTCCCAATGTAGTTTATTGATGTTAGATGCCATCGGGTCCATTCTCACTCATAGTGACCCTATGTACAACAGAACAAAGCACTGCCTGGTCTTTTGCCATCCTTATAATCATTGCCATGTTTGACCCAATTGTTGCTGCCACTGTGTCTACCCATGGCATTGAAGGTCTTGCTCTTTTTTGCTGACCTTCTGCTTTACCAAGCATGATGTCTATGGTAGTTAAGGTTGTGTGTCAACTTGACTGAGCAGTGACTTTAAGTAGCTTGACAGTTGGATGCAGTTATTCCCTATGATGAGATTGGATGTGGTGTAACCAACTCCGTGGTGGAATCTGCTGTGAGCAGAAAATGAGTTGCCTTTGGGTGTGGCCTGCTTACAGTATATATGGGGAATCTTTGAGGATGGTCTCTAGCTTTTTGGCACATTTTGGATCCTATGTTTGGCCAAGTCTCTAGTTCCTGGACTTAAACCTGTAGCCTGCTGCGTTACCTGACAATCTTGGAATTGTTCCTGGACTTGAACCAGTGGCCTGCCATGTTTCTTGCCAATCTTGGGATTGTGCCAATATACTTCTTGATCTTCGGTTCTTCAGCCTCTGCAGCCAGCAGCTGCATGAGTCAGAAAAAGCCTTTAGCTTGCTCTAGTGGGCCTGGAACAAGAGGCTGAGCTGAAGCCCACAGTCGAGGGACCTCCACCCAGGCCCTAGAGCTGGCACTCTGAACTGAGCCTTCTAGCCTCCTAAACTGTAGGAGAATAAATGGCTCTTTGTTAAAGCCATCCACTTGTGGTATGTCTGTTATAGCAGCACTAGAGAAGCAAGACAATGTACTTCTCCAGGGACAGGTCCCTCCTGATTACATGTCCAAAGTACATGAGACATAGTCTCACCATTCTCACTTCTAAGAAGCTTTCTGGCTGTACTTCTTCCAAGACAGATTTGTTGATTGTTCTGGCAGTCTATGGTATAGGCAGTCCATTCCCAACTGTGTCTTTAAGAATTTGTAGGTAAGTCAGAATAGGTGCATACAGTTGTTTAGTCTTATTTTAGTGCAAGAAAAGTTTCAAAGCCTTTTCAATAATTTAAAATCTGCAAAAGGAGCAAGTGAGGGTGATTGGAATGAAGAATTTGTTGCAAGTAGGAGTTGGTTCAGTCGTTTCAAAGTGAGAGCAAATTTATATAACATTAAAGGGCAAGTAGTCTGACACTCATAACCTGAAGACTCCCTGCATATTTAATATTCTTCACCAAGACTATAATTCAAAGGTAGTTACGCACTTTAAATTGGCTAAGGACATGCTCTGTTCTGCAGTAAAAGGGCCAAAGTATGGGACCAACTGTCAGGGGCTCTATTGAGGAGAACCACCCATTGTAAAGACCCCACTAAGAGGTCTTTCCTGGGGCAGGCCAGCTGAGCAAGACTCTTTGAAAAGTCTACCAAGAAAACTATACAAAGCAACCTTCTGTTTGGGAACTGCCTGGGGTGCTTGTTTTACCACAAGTTCTTCCTTCCATTTCTGTGATTCCACAGTGATAGGTTTCTTTTAAAACAGATCTTTTTTGGGGAAAAAAAACATTCATTGAATTGTTCCCACCCTACCACAGCAGGAAATGTCCTCCAGCCAGAACATTTGATTAGAAACAAATTAAGAAAATTCAGTCTGCTGGCCCAGGCAGCCCCTCTCACCTTGATGGGTGGGTCTTGGAGTTGAGGACAATCCATGGAGCCTCACCATCAGCAAAACCATCCAAATGCCAGTGCTCATGCCTCCCTTACTGCCCTGAAAATCCACTGGCCCCAAACCTCTCCCCTCAATGTGCTAATCACCTATTATGGAATGTTGAGGGTAAGGGCTTGTAAAAGGAGCCTAAGACATAACAACCATTTCCTGCATGTCCACTCTGGGCAAGCCCTGCAGCAGCTGCTTAGCACAGAGTTCATTTAAACATCAATCATTATAACAACGCTGTGAGATAGACAGTATATCAATTTTACCAGTGTCATTGAATCGAATGAGACTCATGTGTTGCAGAGTAACAATGTGCTCCATGGGGTTTTCATGACTGTGACCTTTTGTGAGCAGATTGCCAGCCTTTCTTCTGAGGAGCTTGTTGTTAAGTGCTGTGGAGTTGGTTCTAATTCCTAGCGACCCTGTGTACAACAGAGCAAAGCACTTCTTGGTCCTGCACTAGCCTCACAAACTTTGGCTATATTTGAGCCCATTGTTGCAGACACTGTGTCAGTCCATCTCGTTGAGGGTCTTCTTTTTTGCTGACTCTCTACTTTATCAAGCACGGTATCCTTCTCCAGGTACTGGTCCTTCCTGACATGTCCAAAGTACATAAGATGAAGTCTTGCCATCCTCACTTCCAAAGAGCATTCTGGCTGTACTTCTTCCAAGACAGATTTGTTCGTTCTTTTGGTATATTCATTTCATAGTACGTTCAATTATTGTGGTGGTTAAGTTTGTGTATCAACTTGGCTGGGCCTGGTTGAATGGCTGGGCAGCTGGTTGTAGTATTCCCCATGATGAGACTGGTAATCAACTCCATGGTGAAATTTATTGTGAGCAGCTGAGTAGCTGCCTTTGGGTATGTGGTCTGCTTCCAGTATATAAGAAACAGCTTTGAGAATGGTCTCTAGCTTATGGCATGCTTGGACCCTGCATGTAGCTGTGTTATTATTCAGCAGCCTGCCATGCTCTGCCTAGCTTGGGTCTTACAATGGACTTGAATTAATGGCCTGCTGTGTGGTTTGGTAACATTGGAACTGTGCCTTTTTACTTGTCAACCTCACTCTTGGCAGCCTCAGCAGCCAGCAGCTGCCTGAGTGAAGAAAAGCATCCAGCTTCAGTGGGCTGGGAGCAAGAGGCAGAGCTGAAGCCCAAGGCTCAGGGACTTTCACCCAGCCCCTAGAGCCTGGCACTAGGTGACCAGAATAGAATATGGTACCGAGAGAGTGGGGTGCTGCTCTTACAGATACCTAAAATGTGGAAACAGGAGTAGAATGTGTCCTTAACCCAAGACCCCAGCATACAGCATAAAAGATGGCAGAAGCAGAGCCCAGAGATTGACATGAGACAGAGAAATCCTTACCAGCCCATGGAGGAGAAAGCTGGATGCCTTTGGGTGTAGGCAACTTCCTGGCAGAGGGGTTTACCTTTGGGCATTAATCGGTAGAAAAGACTGGCATGAAATGGAGCAGCAGGTTGGTGGGCCCATGGAGCAAGAAAGCTGAGTGCTTTTTGGGCAGAAAGATTTCTGGCGGAGTGGGTTGACTGTGGCATTAATCAGCAGAAGGAGAGAGACCAAGGTAATGGGAAGCAGAGCTGCCTCAGCCTTAAGGGTAGGGCCAAGGCCTTTGGGGTGGAACCACCACAGCCCCCTAGGTTTCAAAGAGCCAGACCTTCACCAACTTGTTTCTGGAGTGTGGGGCTGCTCATTTATCTGAGCCAGTGGGATGGAGTCAAGCCGCTGCCCAAGAGTGAGGGGGTAGGGCTGCCATGCCTAAGAGGGAGAGGAACGTGGCCCATCAGGCCAAGGGGGTGAGGTTGCCACTCAAGAACTAGGGGACTAGAGTCACCCAAGGAAGAGATCTGTACAGATACTACCCATTGAAGATCTGTACAGGTGCCAAGTTGACAAGGGGTGGAATTGGTGGTTAAGTTTGTGTTTCAACTTGACTAGGCCTGGTGAGTAGCTGGGCAGCTGGATGTAGTATTCCCCATGATGAGACTGGTAATCAACTCCATGGTAGAATTTACTGTGAGTAGCTGCCTTAGGGTGTGTGATCTGCTTCCCATATATAAAGAATAGCTTTGGGAACAGTCTATAGCTTATGGCATGCTTGGACGTGCCAAGCCTGCCATAATGTAGCCATGTTTTTTTGTTCAGCAGCCTGCCATGCTCTGCCAACCTTGGGTCTTACAATGGGCTTGAATAAATGGCCTGCCGTGTGGTTTGGTAACATTGGGACTGTGCCTTTTTACTCATCAACCTCAGACTTGGCAGCCTCAGCCGCCAGCAGCTGTCTGAGTGAAGAAAAGCCTCTAGCTCCAGTGGGCCAGGAGCAAGAGGCAGAGCTGAAGCCCAAGGCTGAGGGGCTTTCACCCAGCCCCTAGAGCCCATCACTAGGTAACCAGAACAATTATCTTCACAAACACCATACATTCAAAATTCTTTAATCTTCATTATGCATTGTGCAGCTTTTGCATGCATATGAGGTGATTAAAAATACCATGGCTTAAGTCAGGCACAACTTAGTTATCATATCAAGTGACATCTTTGTTTCAACACTTTCAAAAGGTCTTTTGCAGCAATTTGCCCAGTGCAATACGTCGTTTGATTTCTTGACTGCTGCTTCCGTGAGTGTTGATTGTTGATTCAAGTAAAATGAAATCCTTGACAACTTCAATCTTTTCTCCATTTATCATGATGTTGCTTATTGATCTGGCAATGAAGATTTTTGTTTTCTTTATGTTGAGGTGTAATTCATACTCAGGGCTATCATCTTTAATCTTCCTTAGTAAGTGCTTCAAGTATTCTTCATTTCCAGCAGGTAAGATTGTTTCATCTGCATATGGCAGCTCATAAGTCTTCCTCCAATCCTGATGCTGTGTTCTTCTTCATATAGTCCAGTTTCTTGGATTATATGCTTTATCATTGCAGGTTGAATAAGTACAGTAAAAGGATACAACCCTGATGCACACCTTTCCTGATTTTGGACCCAAAGTATCACTTTGTTCTATTTAAACAACTGCTTCTTAGTTATGTATAGGTTCAGCATGAGCACAATGAGTGTGCTGGAATTCCCATTCTTTGCAATGTTACCCATAATTTCTTATGATCTACATAATCGAATGCCTTTACATGGTTAATAAAACACAGTCAAACATTTCTGGTATTCTCGGCTTTCAGCCAAGATTCATCTGACATCAGCAATAATACCCCTTCTTTCACATTCTCTATTGAATCTGACTTGAATATCTGGCAGTTCCCTGTCAATACACAGCTGCATCTGTTTTTGAATTATCACTTAATTGTGATACTAATATTATTCAATAATTTGTGCATTCAGTGGATTACTTTTTGGAGGTGAATGGGTACAAATATGGATCTCTTGCAGTCAGTTGGCCAGGTAGCTGTCTTCCAAATTTCTTGGCACAGACAAATAAATGTTTCCAGCATTGTATCCTTTAATTGAAATGTCTCAGTTAGTATTGCATCCATTCCTAGAACCTTGTTTTTCACTAATGCCTTCAGTGAAGCTTGGACTTCTTCCTTCACTACCTTGGACTCTTGATCATATATTATCTCCTGAAAGGTTGAACATCAACCAAATCTTTTTGGTACAGTAACTCTGTATTCCTTCCATTTTCTTTTGATGCTTCCTGTACTGTTCATTATTTTGCCCATAAAATCCTTCAGTCTTGCTTGAATTTTTTCTTTAGTTCTTTCACCCTGAGAATGTCTAGTGTGTTCTTTCCTTTTGGTTTTCTAAATCCATGTCTTTGCACATTTCATTGTAAACTTTACTTTGTCTCCTTGAACCACCCTTTGAAATCTTATGTTTAACTCTTTTACTCCAACATTTCTTCCATTTGCTTTAGCTACTCTCCATTCAAGAGCAAGTTTTAGAGTCTCTTCTAACATTTCTTTGTTTCTTTCCTGTCATTTTAATGACCTTTTGCTTTCTTCTTGTTTGATGTCCTTAATATCATCTCATAACTAGTCTCATCTTCCATCATTAGTGTTCAATGCATCAAATCCATTCTTGAGATCTATTCTTGAGATTCTTAAAATTCAAATGGGCTATACTCAAGGTCATAGGAGCTCTGGTAGCATAGTGCTTAAGGTATTTGACTGCTAACCAGAAGGTTGGCAGTTCAAACCCACCAGCCACTCCTCGGAAGGAAGGTTGGGCAATCCTACTTCCGTAGTGATACTGCCTCGGAAACCCAAGGAGGGGTCACTATGAGTCGGGTCTGACTCGACGGCACATAACAACAACAACAACAATGTACTCAAGGTCATAGTTTGGCTGTCATGGACTTATTTTAATCTTCTTCAGCTTCAACTTGAAATCATATGTGAGCAATTGATGGTCTATTCCACAGTCAGCCCCTGGCCTTGTTCTAACTGATAATATTGAGATTCTCATTCTTCTCTTTCCACAGATGTAGTTGATTTCATTCCTGTGTATTACATTCCATGAAGTCCAGGTGTATAGTCACTGTTCATGTTGAAAAAAGGTATTTGCAATGAAAAACTTATTGGTCTTGCAAAATTCTGTTGTAGAATCTCCAGTTTTGTTTCTCCACCAAAGCCATATTTTCCAACTACTGATACTGTTTCTTTGTTTTCAACTTTTGCTTTCCAACCACCAGTAATTAGCAATGCATCTTGATGGCAGTTTTTTGTTTTTTTTTTAATCAATTTCAGACTGTAGAATTTGGTCAATATCTTCAGTTTCTTCATCTTTGACATTAGTGGTTGGTGCATAAATTTGAATAACATTTGTATTAACTGGACTTCCTTATACACATATGGATATTATCTTATCACTGACCATGTTGTACTTCAGGATAGATCTTGAAATGTTGTTTTTGACAATGAATGTAATACCATTCCTCTTCAATTTGTCATTCCTGGCATAGTAGACCATATGATGGACAGATTCAAAATGGCCAGCACCAATCCATTTCAGCTCACTAATGCCTAGCATATCAATATTTATGTATTCCATTTCATTTTCTATGACTTCCAATTTTCCTAGAGTCATACTTCGTACATTCCACATTCCAGTTATTAATGGATGTTTGCAGCTGTTGCTTCTCATTTTTAGTTGTGCCACTTTAGAAATACTACCTTGAGGAGGCAGGTCTTTCTCAGTTTCATTTTGATGCCTTCCAATCTGAGGGGCTCGTCTTCCAGCACTATATCAGAGAATGTTCAACTGATAGTCATAAGGTTTTCACTTGCCAATTTTTTCAGAAGTCTATTGCCATATACTTCTTCCTAGTGTCTTCTTCTGGAAGTTCTGCTGAAAACTGTCCACCATGGGTGACCCAGCTGGTATTTGAAATACCAGTGATATTGTTGTTGTTGTTAGGTGCCATCGAGTCATTTCCAACTCATAGCGACCCCATGCAAAGCAGAACGAAACACTGCCTGATCCCCAGCCAGCTCCACGATCCCTTCAATACTTGAGCCCATCATCACAGCCACCATGTCAATCTATCTCGTTGAAGGTCTCCCCCTCTTTCATTGACCTGCCACCATCCCAAGCATGACATCCTTCTCCAAGGAAAGGTCCCTTCTGACAACATGACCAAAATAGGTGAGATGAAGTCTGGCCATTCTCGCTTCCAAGGAGCATTTCAGGTACACTTCCTCCAGGACAGATTTGTTAGTTCTTTTAGCAGTCCATGGTACTTTCAGCATTCTTCACCAGCACCACAGCTCAAAAGCATCAACTCTTCTTTGGTCTTCCTTATTCATTGTCCAGCTCTCACATGCATACGAGGCAATTGGAAATATCATAACTTGTGTCA
>NW_006921694.1:3497129-3510815 GCF_000298275.1 Orycteropus afer afer | reverse complement strand
GTATGGATATTATCCTATCACTGACAGCATTGTACTTCAGGACAGATCTTGGAACATCCTTTGTGATGATGAATGCCACGCCATTCCTCTTCAAACTCTCATTCACGGCACAGTAGATCATATGGTTGTCTGATTCAAAATAGCCAAAACCAGTCCATTTCAGCTCACTAATCTGTCCGACTTGATGGCACATAACAACAACAACAACAACAATGCCAAGGATATCAATCTTTATGCGTTCCATTTCATTTTTGACAACTTCTAATTTTCCTAGATTCATACTTTGTTCATTCCATGTTCCGATGATTAATGGATGTTTGCAGCTGTTTCTCCTCAATTTGAGTGGTGCCACATCAGCAAACTGAGGTCTCAAAAGCTTTACCTTATCGATAGGAGTAAGGCTGGGTTTACTCAGATGATGCAGCTCTTTCCCAGTCCTATTTTGAGAGCCTTCTAACCTAACCAGTCTATTCATAAAGTTGCACAGTAATGTATCAAACAGTGTTTCTTTGCTATTCATAAGGTTTTTCCTGGCCAATTCTTTGAGAAGTGGACTGCCTCTTCCTTCTTCCTAGTCTGTCTCAGTTTGTAAGCTGGGCTGATACCTGTGCACCATGTGCATCCCACTGGGTTTGAAACACCAGTGGCTCAGCCTCAAAACTCATATCAACACGTCACCACAGTAGGACAAACCAACAGACAAGTTTGTCTCCCTGTTGGAAACCTCTCCTATCACCCTTACCTGGATCCCTGCGGCTGACTCCTCCTATGTCCAGATTCCTAGGCCTTTTAATCCCCTTTCTCCTGCTCTCCCGCCCTGCTGCTTTGGGCATGCCTGATTTCCCTCTCCTCACCTGGATCCCTACCGCCGACTGCTCCTCTATCTGGGTTCCTGGCTTTTAATCCCCTTTCTCCCGCTCTCCCACCCTGCTGCTTTGGGCATGCCCGAGTTGCCTCCTCACCTGGATCCCTGCAGCTGACTGCTTCTCTGTCAAGGTTCCTGGCTTTTAATCCCCTTTCTCCCGATCTCCCCCACTGCTGCTTTGTGTGTGCCTGAGTTCCCTCTCCTCACCTGGATCCCTGCAGTTGACTGCTCTTCTGTCCAGTTTCCTGGCTTTTAATCTCCTTTCTTCCACTCTCCTGCCCTGCTGCTTTGGCTGTGCCTGATTTCCCTCTCCTCACCTGGATCTCTGTGGCTGATTGCTCCTCTTTCTGGGTTCCTGGCATTTGATCCCCTTTTTCCTGCTTTCCTGCACTGCTGCTTTGGGAGTGCCTGAGTTCCCTCTCCTCACCTGGGTCCCTGTGGCTGACCGGTGATATAGCTTTCCATATCCCAGAAACATGCAAGCCACCATAGAATGACAAACTAACAGATGAGTGGAGCCTCTAATATGTTCAAACCACAAATCTCTTGGTTAGTAGTCAAGTACTTAACCAGTTGCTGTATCCTGGGACCTCCTAATATTAATTTTAGAAAGGAGAAAACTGAAGATGGGAATATTAAGCCTACTGTCATTCTGGAGCAAGTGGAAAATAGAGGCTTCAAATCAGGACTGTCCAATTCTAATCAATAACAATAATAACAGGTAATATGTATTGAGCTTTTATTATGTGACAAGCATTGTTAGAAGCACATTTCATATACCTACTAACCACAAACTTATCAGGTAGAAACTTTTATGATTTTCCTCCTTTTACTGATAAGAGAATTGAGGCACAATAAAATTAAATAACTCATCTGAGGCCACCATATTAGGTGGCATGGCTGGGTTTGAACCAGGCAAGTGGTCTAGGTGCTCCACAACCATAAATCCCTTGTTGTCTCTTACTCTTCTTGGCCTGCAGAAGACACTGTTAAGCAGGAATGCAGGACATGTGGGGTGATTGAAAATTCAGATGTTTTTAAATGATGGTTGAAACAGTTGGGTTCTTAACAGAGATGTGTGGAAACTGTGAGGAGCCTCTTGTGGAGCATGCACTCTCGGCTGATCACTAGAGGTACAGAAACAGGCTCAGTGAGAGGACAAGTTTTAACATTGGGACTAACAAAATTTTTACTAACAGGAAGAACTGCTTATATATATGCATGTGTGTGTGTGTGCGTGTGTACACACACACACATATAAAACAACTATATGTATATACACATATATATACATACACACACCCCTAGTCATTACTTACTTGTGTGTGATATGATACTGTTTGATAATTTTCACATTCTGTTGAATCACCTTTCTTTGGAATGGGTACAAATATGGATCTCTTCTAGTCATTTGGCCAGGTGGCTGTCTTCCAAATTTCTTGGCATAGAGAAGTGAATGTGGAAGAAGGGATATCATTGCTGTTGTCAGATGGATCTTGGCTGAAAGTAAAGAATACCAGAAAGGTGTTTATCTGTGTTTTATTTGGCTACAAAAAGGCATTTGACTATGTGGATCATAATAAATTATGGATAACATTAATAAGAATGGGATTCCAGAATACTTCATTGTGCTTATGAAGAAACTGTACATAGAGGTTATCGTTCAAACAGAACATGGGGATACTGCATGGCTTAAAATCAGGAATGGTGTGCATCAGGGTTGCATCCTTTCACCATACTTATTCAATCTGTATACTGAGCAGATAATCCACAAAAACAGACTATATGAAGAACTACATGGCATCAGGATTGGAGAAAGAGTCATTAACAACATGTGATATACAGACAACAAAACTTTGCTTGCTGAAAATGCAAATGACTTGAAGCACTTAACTGATGAAGATCAAAGACATAAAGAAAACAAAAATCCTCACAACTGGACCAATAAGCAACATTATGATAAATGGAGAAAAGATTAAAGTTGTCGGGGATTTCATTTTACTCGGACCCACAGTCAACACCCACGGAAGCAGCAGTCAATTAATCAGATGTCATATCGAGTGGGCAAATCTGCTGCAAAAGACCTCTTTAAAGTGTTAAGGAGCAGAGATGTCACTTTGAAGACTAAGATGTGCTTGACTCAAGCCCTAACACTTTCAGTTGCCTCATCTGCATGTAAAAGCTGGACAATGCATAAGGAAGATCAAAGAAGCATTGATGCCTTTGAATTATGGTGTTGGCAAAGAATATTGAAAATACCATGGACTGCCAGAATAACTAACAAATCTATCCTGAAAGGTGCAGCCAGAGTGTTCCTTGGAAGCAAGAATGACCAGACTTCCATCTCACCTACTTTGGTCATGTTGTCAGAAAGTACCATTCCCTGGAGAAGGATATCATGCTTGGTATTCTGGTTACCTAGTACTGCTCTGACAATAATATGCCACAACTGGAATACTTGAACAAACAGGAGTTTATTGTCTTACAGTTTGGGAGGCTAGAAGTCCGAGTTCAAAATGCCAGGCTCTAAGGGCTAAGTGAAAGCCCCTTGACCTTGGGCTTCAGCTCTGCTTCTTGCTCTCAGCCCACTGGAGCTAGAGGCATTTCTTCACTCAGACAGCTGCTGGCTGCTGAGACTGACAAGCCCAAGGTCAACAAATAAAATGTCACAGTCCCGATGTTACCAAACCCCACAGCAGGCCATTAATTCAAGTCCATTGAAAGTCTCAAGGTCGGTTAGAGCATGGCAGACTGCTGAACAACAACATTGCTACATGCAGGGTTCAAGCGTGCCATAAGCTAGCAACCATTCCCAAAGCTGTCTCTTATATACATGAAGCAGACCACATACCCAAAGGCAGCTACTCAGCTGCTCACAGTAGATTCCACCATGGCGTTGATTACCAGTCTAATCATGGGGAATACTACGTTCAGCTCGTTATCCAACATTTCTCATGACAATAATAAAAAATCTACTATCCAACTATTTTTGTGCATTAACCCCTATGTCTGCCAGTAGAGAACACCCCTGATGGAGTCCCCAACTGGCAGACCCCATATGCGTGTAGAAAGGAAGCTTGTCTTGCATATTCCCTCACCACCTGGGAAGGAATAGGGGTGTTGTCTCCCTAAGTTGCCAGTGTGCCAGCTGGAGCAAATGGGGAGTTGCAGTGGGGCTGGTGGGGAAGGGATGCTGCCTGGTGGATCCTGAGTGCCCGTAGGGTGCAGAGGCAAGGGCAACAGCAGTTGGTGTCCTGAAGGTGGGCTGCCCTAGCTGTAACAGTGGGGAGAAATCAGGACCCCAAAGTCTCACCCAGTTCCCAGCAACAGCAGCAGCGGTAGGCCTAGCCATGGTCATTAGGAGCCCCTGAGATGGGGTACTCCGGTCCCTGGGCCCCACCAGACCCCACTTCAGCTAACTGGCCCTGGTGTAACCCCTTAAGCTTCCTCAGTGCCACCTGAGCAGGTATAGGTGAGGGAAGGACAGGCTATCTAGGTGGGGGTGTGGTCAGCAGGTGAGTGGCCAACAGCAGCTGCTGTTTAAGGTCTAGGGTAGAGGCTGGGTCTGGTCTTCAAAACCTCGAGAAAGCTCTGGATTGTTGATTCTCATGGGGACATCAGGGTGGATAGCAATGTGGCAGGGCTGACCAGTAAGAGCTGGGGGATGTTCTGGTGAGGCCCAGTGGGGAGACCCAGCAGGCAGGATACACCCCACACACTCCACATACCTCATGATGACACTCCTGTCCCTGACAGACTCACCAAGCATATTTTGGGGTCATTTAGGGGATGAGCCCATGGTGAGGATTCTAAAAATATGGTAAGGGTAGTAGAGGGAGGAGACCTTGGGTATGGGGTGAGGGTGGCACTTAGGCCACCTTGGCTCTGGAAAACTGGGCAACCCTTCCCTGTGGGCAGCAGTGGGGGCCAAGCTCTCCTGAGGCTATGCAGGGAAAGGGGAGGTGTCAGTGGCAGGTGACCTCACCAGGGGCCCTGCAGGACATTCACAGTGCAGGTGAAGGGATGGGGTTATGTCATCCTCCATTTTCCCATAGCACTGATTTTTGCATGAAGACTGGTCTTTGAACTCTAATTAAGTCAATCAGAAGCAGTTATGTATTTACTCTCCTCATACCCACTCCTCACTTTTGACTTGGTTAGGATCCATACTCGTATGTATGTTGTTGTTGTTGTTATGTGCCGTCGAGTCGGACCCGACTCATAGCAACCCCTCCTTGGGTTTCCGAACCAGTATCACTATGGAAGTAGATTGCCCCACCTTCCTCCCGAGGAGTGGCTGCCACTGCTATCAAGTTGATTCCGACTCATGGTGACCCCCATTAGGTTTCCAAGGTTGTAAATCTTTATAGAAGTAGATAGCCTCATCTTCCTCCTGCAGAGCAGCTGGTGAGTTTGAACCACCAACCTTCTGGTTAACAGTCAGATGCCTTATGCACTGCATCACCAGCTCCTTCACATACATATATGTGTGTGTGTGTGTGTGTGTATTCAAATACCTTTATTCACAGTATGTGATTTTGTATGTGTGTGATATGTTAATTTAAACTGTTTTTCAATCCAATAGTAAATACAGTTTCCTTAATTTACAGATTAGTAATTAGTCTTCCTCAATTGGTAATAGTTGTTTTCTTTGTTCAGGATGATTTTTTCAAAAATTTTTATTATTTTGGTGAAAGTATACACAGCCAAAGATACACCATTCTAACAATTTCCACAGGTACAATTCAGTGACATTGGTTACATTTTTCAAGTTCTGCTACCATCCTTTCTAACCTTTTCTAAATTATTTCACCACCATTTTCTTAAATTCACTGCCACCTAAGCTTCCCACCCAATCTTTCAAGTTGCCATTATCAACCAGCAAGGAAGAAAAATATTTCCCTGGTGAATATTTTTTCTAATTCAGTTTAGTTCAAGTGTTTTTTGAGCACCTACTATGCTAGTGATTCAATGACAAAGATGTCCCAGCCTTTCCCTGTTGCAGGGGAGGGGGAGTCTGCATTTTGGAGCAGGCTTATGGGGTGCTGTGATAGCTTCCCTCCATTCCCCCCACCCCCCAAGCCCTGGAAAACAATATGAACCCAGCCCTGGCTTGGCAAAGTTTTGAAAGAGGCAGAGGTTTGTGTTTTGCACTCTTTTACCATCTCTTTTCTGCATCCTATCCCCATTACCCAGTTAAATTTCTAACATACTAAAAACCAAACCTCCTGCCATTGAGTCAATTCTGACTCATAGCGAACCCCATTGGTTTTCCAAGGCAGTAAATCTTTACAGAAGCAGATTGCCTGGTCTTCCTTCTGTGGAGTGGCTTGTGGGTTTGAACCACCAGCCTTCTGGTTAGCAGTCAATCGCCTTAGGCACTGCACCACCAGAGCTTCTTAACCTATAGAAAGGAGCTTAATATTTGTATTACATAAAGATGTCTGGTGGAAAGCATTTGACTGATAACCAGAAGATCAGCAGTTCAAACCCACCAGCCACTGCTGAACAACTCCATTGCTAATGATTAGCTGTCCCTGAGTGCTTGGCTGCTAACCATAAGATTGATGGTTCGTGTCTACCCAGAGGCACCTTGGAAGAAAACCCTGGTCATCTATTTCTGAAAAATAAGTTACTGAAAACCTTATGGAGCACAGTTCTACTCTCTATATATGCAGTAACCGTGAGTTGGAATTGACTCGATAGTAAACTGGTCTTAATCATTAACGAATTACATTAGACATAATATTTGTCCTTTTTTGTGTTTTTCTTTACAGAAATTAAATCAATATTACATGTGTAAACCAAACTCATTGCCGTGGAGTCTGGTCCTACTCACAGTGACCCCTCCTTGGGTTTCCAAGGCAGTATCACTATGGAAATAGATTGCCCAATCTTCCTTCAGAGGAGTGGCTAGTGGGTTTGAACTGCTAGCCTTCTGGTTAGCAGTCAAATGCCTTAGGCACACTACCAGAGCTCCTGTTGTATGTGTACAAAGCAAAAACCCTACCACTTTCTGTCTCACCCTTTCACTTCTAAGTTCCTTATCAGCTGACATTGGCTGAAGTCTAAAACAGTTAGTGTCTACTGGAACTTCTCATTCAGCAACTCTATTTCACTCCTCAGAAGGAAGGTTGGGCAATCTACTTCCATAGTGATACCACCTCGGAAACCCAAGGAGGGGTTGCTATGAGTTGGGTCCGGCTCGACGGCACATAACAACAACAATTATTTCATCATGAGTTTGTCTCAATGGGAGATATAGTCTAGCACAGGTTCTCTCAAGTTATAGGTAAGAGGAAACCTAGAAACTAATCTTTATAAAGCATTCCTTCACCATCTAACTACTGGACAGAATATTGGATCAGGTTAATTTATTAGAAAAATGTCCTGTAATTAAATTATGGTCCTGCCTAGGTTTTGGACAACAACCTGAGACAAGAAACCAAGGTTTTGTTCTCCAGCTCCACCACTAGCCGAAGTGGTCCAAGATAAATAAGTGAGCCACCATTGCCAGAGTTTATATTTGTAAAATGTTATCAACTATTGTTAATAATTTCCATGAAGATCTGTGAAATTTGGGGTTTAAAAACTATATTAAAAACTGTGAATGAATAAACAAACTCAATTTAGGCAAATAAACAAGGATTATATGGCTTTATGTTGCAGTATCAAGAAACAAGAGATATTAATACATCTTCTCAAAGTCATTCCATGACTTGAAGACTACAGTAGATGTGCAAACTATTCCTTACATTAATATACTGGCATTAGGCTCTGGAAAATTTCTTCCACTTGTAATGCCATTATGATCCTGGAAGCTTTGGGAAATGTTCTGGGCTGAGAGAAGGAGAAGCTACATTTTCATTCAACAGCCAGTTTCAAAGTATAAAAAAATATAGAACTTTTTTTTTTTTTTAATTTTCTAAGATTGAAATGCTTCTCCTGGATTCCTTTTGTGTTATCAGTAAACATGGTAGCTGTTTTTTCTTTTGAGGTCTTAGAGGTTAAATGCACTTTAAACAGCTGTTTATTTTTGCACCGGCATATCATATTGTCTTTCATCCTATGCTGAAGTGGCCACTTTCTATGAGGTCAAACAAAGTTCAGGTTTCTAAAGGAACTTTGCACTGACAGACAGCATCCTGCATTAGAAGACATGGAGATGGTTTCTGATATAACTTTATTTTTAGGATGTGTTTATTGATTATTTTTTCATGTTAATTTTGGTCCCATCAGCAATCAATTCAATGCATTAAGAGTTGTACTGAAACTTTATTTTGACTTGAGAATCAATAATTCCATTAGGATTTGAGCGCTTTTTTCTAGTGTACAAAACTATTTTCTAAAGAATAAGTGTACATTACTGCAAAAACAAATGAGATACAAAAGAAGTGAAAACTTCTTTTTAGTTAGTATTTAGTTGTTGAAGTATTTAATGAGATGATGTCCACTAGGGATACCAGTTTAGACTACTGGTTTATTTCACATGTTCTCCATAATAAATGACAATGATATTTGATTCAATCTGACCTGAATAAAGTTCTGGAGAGAGAGTCTCCCAGCCTCGAACAGAACCTGGATCATGAAGTCTCCCGGGAAGTCCTTCTTCTAGTCTGTTAGCTGACATTTTTCATTTGTCTGGAAAGCATTCAATATGCAAAGATTTATCGGCTCTATCTAATAATGTTGATGTAGTCTGAGTTATTGAGACAAAAGTTAATATCTTCTGGTGCCCTGAAGGCCTATTCTAGGCTTGCAAACCCAGGAAATTGTAGCTGGGCCCACTTCCACAATCTAGTGGCAAAGGAAAGGATTCAATACTGGTGTTTAAGTTTACAGGAGGGAAGCTACAGTTTTGAATATGGCCTATGATTTTGTCTACCCACATAAGGGGTACCTCACATTCACCACACCCCAAAAGCCAACCCAGCAGATTGTGCCATGTGTGCTGCCTGGGAAGCTGAAGGTCATCCTTGACTTCTCTCCCCTCACTGTTCACCCAAGCCTACTGCCATCACTGATGTAGGCCCTCATCACTGCTTTCCCAGAAGACACGGGTGTTTCCATTCTGGGTCTTGTTCCTATCTAATCCACAGCAGCCCCAGCAATCTTTCTGAAGCACAAACTGTGTCACTCCTGGAATTTAAAACTATCAATGGCTCCCTGATTAGAAGCCCTGGTGGCATAATGGTTAAGTGCTCAGCTACTAACTACTTGGGTTGCAATTCAACCCCACCAGTAGCTCCTCGGGAGAAAAGACCTAAGGATCTGCTCCTATAAAGATTACAGCCCAGGAAACGCCACAGCGTAGTTCTACTCTGTCCTAGCTGTGAGTCCAATGGACTCAACAACACACAACAATAATGGGTCCCCAAGTTGTCTGTCCAAATACCTTCACATGACTCGTAGTAGCCCCACGAATATCCACCCTAGGTTAATCTCTTTTCATCTTTCACTTTTCTTCTCCACGTGTTGTTCAGCCATGCACGGTCTGGGCCTTCTGTGCCTCTGTAGTGCAGCCTCCTTTGTCTGAGTGGCCCTCCTCCTACTCACCCCTGAAAACAGCACAGATATCTCAATCACCAGAGAAGCTTCTCTAACACCCTCCCTCTCCTACCATCTCTTTTCAGTGCTGATGGTCTCTCTTATTCTTATCTTTAGCACAACCCTTTGGCCAAGATCCTTCTCTCTCACTCCTAAACCCAGGGTACATCTAGAGTACTGGGATATGCAAACTCTGTATCCCTGGGCTTTAGCACAATGATTAGCATTGTGTATTAAATGAATACAAAGAATTACAGCTATCTGCTCAATTCTGGCTCACTGGCAATCAGAAAATGCATTGATCTTCATCAAACTGCATCTATTCACTAGATTTTAATCTCTTTCAGGGGAGAAGCTATGTTTAGTCATCTTTATATTCGCATTACACACAGTGTTTAGCAAATGTTTATAGAATTTATTGCTGGTTGTTGATAGCTTAATCATTTACCCTACCACATTTTCCCTAATTTCTTTCTTTTTTTATTGATGTATTTCACAATCCATAAAACTCCCCCATTTAAAGTGTACAGTTCAGTGATGTTTAATATATTCAGTGTTCTACAACCATCACCAACAACTAATTTTAGAACTTTTCATCATCCCCCAAAAAAAGTCTTACTCATTAGCAATTACTTCCCATTTCCCCTACCCCAATCCTAGGCTACCACTAATCTATTTTTTGTCCCAATGGATCTCATATAAATGATTTCATGTAAATGAAAGAAGTGCTACATGCAATATGTAGTCTTTTATGACTAGCTCCATTTTTCTTTATGGCTGAATAATAGTCCAGCGTATGAAAATACCACATGTCATGTATTCATTCAGTCAATGTCAGTTGATGGTCTTTTGGGTTGTTTCTACTTTTTGATTATAGCGAGTAATGCTGCTGGGAATATTTATATACATCTTTATGTGGACATATGTTTTCATTTCTCTTTGGTATATACCTAGAAGAAGAATTTCCAGGTCATATGTAATTCAGTGTTCAACGTTTTTAGGAACTGCCACACTGTTTTCCAAAGCAGCTGTACTATTTACATCCTCACCATCATTATATGAGGATTCCTATTTCTCCAAATACTCACTAACACTTGTTATCGTCTATCTTTTTGAATATTACCCTTTTATTGAATATGAAAAAGAGGAGCTCTGGTGGCACTGTGGTTAAGGCATTGGGCTGCTAACCAGAAGGTTGGCAATTTGAACTCACCAGCTGCTCTATAGGAAAAAGATGGGGCAGTCTGCTTCTGTAAAGACTTACAGGCTTGGAAACCCTATGGGAATCGCTGTGAGTCAGAATCGACTTGCTGGCAAGGAGTTACCAGGTATGAAGGTGCCCTGGTGGCGCAGTGGTTAAGCACTCGACTGCGAACTGAAAAGTCAGTGGTTGGAACTCACCAGCTGCTCCTCTGGTGAAATATGTAACAGTCTACTTCTGTAAAGATTTATAACCTTGTTGTTGTTTGCCGTCGAGTGGGCCCTGACTCATAGCGACCCCTCCTTGGGTTTCCGAGGCAGTATCACTACGGAAGTAGGATTGCCCAACCTTCCTTCCGAGGAGTGGCTGGTGGGTTTGAACCAGCAGCTTTCTGGTGAGCAGTCAAGTGCCTTAGGCACTATGCTAAACACTCTATCTGTCCTATTAAGTTGGAATCAACTCAGCCGCAGTTGGTTTGGTTTTTTGGTTTGGTATTGGGTATAAAGTTGTATCTCATTGTCTTTGTGACTTTGATTTGCGTTTCCCTAATGGCTAACCAGAAGGCTGGCGGTTCAAACCCACCAGCCACTCCTCGGAAGGAAGGTTGGGCAATCCTACTTCCGTAGTGATACTGCCTCAGAAACCCAAGGAGGGGTCGCTATGAGTCAGGGCTGACTCGACGGCACATAACAACAACAACAACAATGGCTAATGAGGAGCTCTGGTAGCATAGTGGCTAAAGCACTTGACTGCTAACCAGAAGGCTGGTGGTTCAAACCCACCAGCCACTCCTCGGAAGGAAGGTTGGGCAATCCTACTTCCGTAGTGATACTGCCTTGGAAACCAAGGAGGCACATAACAACAACAACAACAACAATGGCTAATGATATTGGGCAATTTTGTGTGTGCTTATTAGCAGCAATGTCTATTATTTGGAGATGCGTCCATTCAAGTTCTTTGTCGATTGTTTAATTGGATTATTTGGCTTGTTGTTGTTGAGTTGTAAGTGTTCCTGCATATTCTAGATAAAAATCCCTTATCAGATATTTGATTTGCAAAATTTTTAAACCATTCTGTGAATTTTCTTCTTGCTTTATTGATGGTGTTCTTCAAAGCATAAAAGTTTTAATTTTGAGAGAGCCAATTTACTTCTTTTTCTTTTGTCTCTTGTGCTTTTGGTGGCATATCTAAGAAACTATTGCCTAGTTATAATTTTCCCCATGTTTTCTTCTAAGAGGTTTATAGTTTTAGCTCTTGTATTTAAACATATGGTACAGTTTGAGTTCATTGTTTTTGTATAGTATGAATAGTGGCCCAACTTCACTCCTTTGCATGTGGAGAGTTAGTTGTCTCAGCTCTGTTGGTTGGTTGTTGAAAAGAACATTGTTTCCCCACTCAAAGATTTTGGCACCTTGTCCAAAATCAAGTGACTGTAAATGTGAAGATTTGTGTTTGGACTCTTGGTTCTATTCCATTCTGCTGGTATTACACTGTCTTTATTCCCATATCATTTAAAAAAAAAACAATGCAGGAAAGCTATACAACTGGCAAGTTGTCAAGAATGGCCTGAATGAATGAGGAAAAAATTCTTTTGCAAGAATATTGATGGCAAGGAGAGGGACCCAACCCATACATAACACTGTATGTTAGGCATTATAGTAGATGCTTTCACATATATTGTAATAATAAACATACTTGTCATAACAACCTCATGCAGGACATAGTATTTTCCTAATTTAAAGGCAAGGAAACTAAAGTTTGAGGAAGTTAGGTAACCAACCTAAGAGGTGGAGGAAACCTGATTTATATAGAATCCCTAGGGCTCTTTTCACATCAAAGAGATAAGGATTTTTTTCAACTACACATCTAGGAATCAAACTGCATCTGAGGGCAATTGAGACTGGAATTCATTAATATCAAACATTTTTTTTCATGGCAATCTAGAAAATTAAAGAGACACTTCTCTCTCTCTCTCTCCCCCCTTCTCTCTCTCTCTCTTTCTCTCACACACACACTACTGTCAAGTCAGATCCGACTCACAGTGACCCCTCTCTGGGTTTTCAAGGCAGTATCATTATGGACGTAGATTGCCCAACCTTCCTTCCAAGGAGTGGCTGCTGGATTTGAATGGCCAGCTTTCTGGTTAGCAGTCAAATGCCTTAGATACTACACCACCAGAGCTCCCAAGAGAGACACCTAATTTTGTCTGAAGAGAGTTGTCTAAACCAAAATTTCACAGGATACTTACAGAAATCATTCTTCTACTATACAACTGGTTTAATAGTTCATTTTAATTTCACAGTTTGTTATTTTCATTTACATGACCTCAAAAGTGATTGAACATTATTTCGTATAATTAGGATAGCACAATGCAATCCTGTTGGAAGAAGAGCTAGAACTAATCTCAGCTGTGTGGATTGGCCCTGTCTGTAATACTTGTTGTCATTGAAAACCTTCCCAAGGTCATTCTGAAATGAACTTAGGTCCTAGTCATCAAATAAGTTCTATATGAAACAGGAGGAGATTTAGAATTGAGAAAGGATTTGTGAAGTTGGTGAAGAAGTCCCATTGTTTTTGCATAATTCCCTTAATACAAGGCTCCTTTATTTCTCCTTCCATGAGGGCACAGAAAGTACCTTCTGGGTCCCAGAGTCTAAGAGGAAGTTAAGTTTAGATAATACAGTTTCAGCCATGACAGAAACAGTCTAGACCATTCTGTCACCCCTTATTAACGTCCTCCCCTCACTGTTTCTGCAGGGCAAGAATCCATTACTTTCTCTGAGGAAGGATATTGCACCTGAATGTTTAGATCGCCAGTGTCTCTTACATAAGGATTGCCAGGATTAAATTTCTTTTAGAAGCTAATGCCAGCAAAAAGTTTGCCTGATTTGAACAACTACTTTTTTTTTTTTTTAACTAACTATGTGAATTATATCATTGACTATATGGTGTTTACTTGGAAGGAAAGTTGGGCAATCTACTTCCGTAGTGATACCGCCTTGGAAACCCAAGGAAGGGTTGCTATGAGTCAGATCCGACCCCATGGCAGTGGGTTTATATATATATATATATA
>NW_006921694.1:3470392-3493794 GCF_000298275.1 Orycteropus afer afer | reverse complement strand
ATGATGAGCTCAAGTATAGCAGGGATTGTGGGGCTGGCACGGGATAGGGCAGTGTTTCGTTCTACTGTGCATGGGGTCGCTATGAGTCGGAAACGACTCGATGGCACTTAACAACAACAACAATATATATATATATTGTGTTCAAGGAGCCCTAGAGGTGCAGTGGTTAAGCGCTAACCTGGTAAACAAAAGATTGGCAGTTAGTACTCACCAGCCACTCTGTGGGAGAAAGATGTGGCTGTCTGCTTCTGTAAAGGTTACAGCCTTGGAAACACCCTGGAGCAGATCTACTCTGTCCTATAGGGTTGCTACCAGTCAGAATTGACTCAATAGCAACAGGCTTTTTTAGTTTTGGTATGTCATTCTTGCCTTGGCTCAATGAAACCCCTAATTTCATGCTTGACTACAGTAGAACAAGAACCTGGTAAGATATCTTTGTTTCTTTTATACGATTTCTGATATCTTTTATGTGCTTTTATAGTAAGATACTCCATGTCCATTTGGAAGTAGGTAAGGTACATGTTATAATCAGTAATATCTTAATATTTTTATTATCAACCAAAAGAAACATTATTTTCTAACTCTAGCAATAGATAAAAAAATAAGTGCCCAAACCACCAATTGCTAGTTGAGCAGATAAATAATTTTGTGCTATTTTTTTTCTCAAGAGGATTGGGGAAAATAAATTTAAAAAGGTGTTTACAGGCCTTCTCAGATTGGCAATTAGGCTTTTCAGACTGGTCCAGATTAAGGACAAGCAAGCAGCCTCTTTGACAATACGAAAATGGTCATTGTTTCCTCAACTTCTCATCTTAGCCCTGCTATTGAATTACACTGAGAGAATATTTTCTGTATTTCTTTGTAGGTACTGATGAGGAGAATAGTAAAAACCTTGCCTCTCATAGGTTTTGAGTTGTTGTTGTTATGTGCCGTCAAGTCGGACCTGACTCATAGTGACCCCTCCTTGGGTTTAGGAGGCAGTATCACTACGGAAGTAGATTGTTCCATCTTCCTTCCTAGGAGTGGCTGGTGGGTTTGAACCGCCAGCCTTCTGGTTAGCAGTCAAGTGCTTTAGGCACTACGCTACCAGGTTTTGAGAGGACCACATAATTTATAATAGGAAAGAAGGCTCAAAGCACAAAGCACTGTTGTAAAGAGCCAAAGCACGCTTTCTCTTGATGGTTTTATGCCTGTCATGAATACTGTAAAAGAGCTAATCCCCCAAGCTTCTTTCTATTGTCTACCTCTTCTAAAAAAAGGTTTGTAGTCCGGGAAAGTATTGGCAGGTGAAGCTTCAGAGTAAATGAAGGTTAATTGAATATGCCAGTTCGTGTTACTGAGAAGCTAATAGTGTTGTAGAATTTGCATGCATCTGATAAAGTACTATTACAGTCAAAAAGAAAACAAAACAATCTCACTGTATGGAAATTCCCACCTCACTTCAGAGGTAAGCTCAGTTGGATGAGTGCCAGATGGATTTGTTTATGGCAGTGGTGACATAATAGGAGGAAATGAAGGGAGCGCCTTCTTGGATTGAGTTTTGCCAGGGCCAAATGGAGTCTCGTTTTAGACCTAGAAGCAGGAAGACAAACTACTTTGATGGGCAGATTAAAACTACTACTTCGGGTGTAGAGAAAAAGGGAGACCAGGAAGTGGAGACTGGCTGGAAGATCAAAAGGGCCAACAGCGCTCAGTTTTTAACCTACAGAGTACCAGTGCCTGAAGTTCTCTGCTCTTCTTTCTTTCATGACCTAGCCACTGTGAGTATATTTAAACCCACCAGCTACTCCATGGAAGGAAGACTGGGCAATCTACTTCTGTAAAGGTTTCCCACCTCAGAAACCCAATGGGGATTGCTATGAGTCAAGATCGACAGTGACTTTGGTTTGAGTTTTGTTTGTCTTTGGCAGGACTAGAGTGAGGAAAGTATTCTTACTAGATCTATGAGGAGGAAGAAGTCTTTTACAGATCATTGAGATTTTTTTCATCAGGAATCTTTGGCCCTTCATGTCTGATTTGGTGTCACTGTCATCCCTTTACGTTATTACTCTCTATTTGCACTTGTAATGTTTGTTCTCAGTGGGATGTTCCATTATTTTCATTCAACAGACAGCCCAGTGCCTTGGTAGTGAGATTTCAGTATGAATGGGGACATTTCTTTCATATCGATGGACTTCATTTTCACCCTTGACTTAAAAACTGTCTGTTTAAAGCAGAAGTGGGGATGTGGCCATTGTAAGTCCATTAGAGATGTTGGCCAGGCCATTTCTCAGGTCAAAAAGGTAACTCCTGGAGCACTGTCTCACAGAGGTCAAAGCACTGATTTTAATGAGTAGAGTCCTTCAAGTCTTATGCTTATAACTGTTTTTTCTCAAGCAAAATAGTGGATTCACAGAATTTCAGAAGACTACTTTGAACGATTATATGTAGAGAACAAAAAGGCAGAATGATCATTGTTAAGTCAGTGATTTTTCAGTAATTTTTCCAAATTGGTGAACTGCATTCAATGTTTGCTTAAAGAGATTCTTTTCTTGAAGAGATTCGTAGCTTAAGTAGTTTAACATTTTATGTGATCTTCAAAACACATTGATTTCCAGGTTTACATCTAGCACTGAAATTCTATGTCCATGCATAGTTTTACAAAACATCAGTCTCTCAAGATGGGGTGGTGATGGTGGATTTGACAAGTAGGTTTTTATGAAGATGAACAGGCAAATTCAAAGTTAATCAATAGTCAGTATGCTGACAACCAGGAAAATGTATCAAATGGTTTCTGTTCAGTTATAAATGCACATTTATTTAAATTCCAAACAGATTTACACTCAGAAAGAACAGAACCAGAAGTGTTAACACATGTTGATGCAAGGGACTTTAGGTGGGGTATAACATCCAGACATTTAGAAAACAGCTCAGGCAAGTGAATTCAGGATCATAGCATTTCTCCCAGGTACCGCTGTAATTTTACCTTATGACCTGTCCAAATGGCTCACAGTTATTTTCTTGCAAGGCCTCCTTGTCATTTGACCAAACATTTCTAACACTCTAATTTCTTGTAACTTGCTCCTTACTTATCCCTCACAGTCTTTTATTCTTGAAAATTTGGCTGAAGCACGTGATAGAAGCAGCATTCACAATCTCCCAAAGCTCCTGTTATTACTATCTTTCTCCAGCCCTACCTTCCCATAGAATTTAACAGGTACTTTTCTCTTGAACCACACCCTTTATGTCTCTCCCCTTCTTTGTCTTCCCTCCCACCTGCCCATCCCTAATTTCTTTCTATTGCATGAAAATTATCTGCTCTTCAGATCCAAATATCCTATCTGGGATAGTTACTTTGATTGTACCCCAAACAGGAACAACATAGTTCTGAGAACCATGTCATCTGGTGGTACCATGTTTAAGTATCCATAGTTTTAAATCCCCCAAATGGTTCTCCTGTGAATTCAATAACACAAGGTAAAAAATGAGTTTACCTGCCTAATTTGCATGTCCCATACTCCAATGGACATGTTACCGATTCAACAGGTATTTACTGTGCCAGACGTTATAGCAGATATAAAGACATAGGCTCAACCCTTGCCCTCAGAGAGATTAAAATATAGATGAAGCATCCATTCAAGCTACATATGTATACAACATGTAATACCACACAATAATACAAACCATCTAGTGATACCATATTCAAGTACTCCTTAATTCATGAAGGACAGACTTTTTTTTTTTTAATATAACTTTTATTGTGATTTGGGTGAAAGTTTGCAGAGCAAATTCATTTTCCATACAGCAGTTCATATATATTTTGTCTCATGACATTGACTGCAATTCTCCACAATGTAACAGCTCTCTTCCTACTACCTCTCTGTTACCTCTTCCCTGTGTCCTTCCCTCCCATGCACTCCTGCCTCCCAAGCTGTCTCCCTGTGCAAACACTGCCCTTCTCTTCTCCCATGATTGATTGATCTAAGTTGTATATCTACCTTATGTAAATGTTCAGCCCATATGCCTGTCTATTATTTGCCTGGAAGCCACAGGAGTGAGTTCAATTCCAGACTTAAAGGGTAGCTAGGGGCCATAGTCTCAGAAGTCTCACCAGGCTCTAGCAGATCAGCAAACCTGGTCCTTTTTTTTTTAACATGTTTAATTTTGAGTTTTGTTCAACATTGTTCTCCCACTCTATCCAGAATCTCTTACATGGATCCCCTTCTAAATGGCAGACAATGGCAGCTGGGAACCATCTAGTTCTTTTGGTCTCATTGTCATATAGGCTGAGGATCATGTGGTGTACCAGTTACTTGGACTAATTCTTTCCATGAGTCTTTGGTTATCTTCATTCTTCTTAGCTCTGGACGAAGAAAGACCCATTGTTGCATCTAGATGGCCACTTGCAAGCTTTTAAGATCCCAGTCACTACTCACCAAAGTAGGATGTGGAACAATGTTTTTGTGTAATAAGTTATGCCAATTGGACTTGGTGTCCCATGCAACTGTGGTCCTGAGCCCACAGGTCCAACTACTCATTCCCTTTGGGTAGCTGGCTGTGGCCAAGAAGTCACCACAACCTAAGAACAGACATTTTTATTTGTTCCTATTTGTTCACTGCTGAGTTCTCAGTATCTACAGCAGTCCCTGCAGTACAGTTCTCAATAGATGTGTAGAATGAATGAATGAAGTTCAGTCTACTCTAAGCACAGAACTAAGCACAATGCAAATGGTTAATGCACTAGGCTGCTAACCAAAAGGTTGGAAATTCAAGTCCACCCAAAGACTCCTCAGAATAAAGACCTAGGAATCTACTGAAAAATCAACCATTGAAAACCCTGTAGAACACAGTTCTACTCTACTGCACATAGAGTTATAGGAAATCAGAATCAACTCCATGGTAACTGCTGGTTCTTTCTTAATAATCAACTTTCTGTAAAAAGAGTATGTGTAACAAATTAACTCCTGTATGGTTGATATGTAGGAAAAAGATAGTGAAATAGAGAAGTTGTGTTGGTTCATATGTCAATTTTCCCAGCACTTTAATTTTTGGTGGGAGCTCAGGTAGCATAGTGCCTAAGGCACTTGACTGCTAACCAGAAGGCTGGCGGTTCAAACCCACCAGCCACTCCTCAGAAGGAAGATGGGGAAATCTACTTCTGTAGTGATACTGCCTCAGAAACCCAAGGAGAGATTGCTATGAGTCAGGTCCAACTCAATGGCACATAACAGCAACAACAATAACAAATGATAGCAACTGAGAGTAAAATATACCGTCATGGTGGAATGCCATGAGTTGTTGAGAATACAGTACTATGCCCAATGTCCATTCACCCCACATTCTTTCTCTTGGTTGGTTTGGCCATCAGCTCTAATTTGGAAGTGCTTATTGGAAAGGGAGGGTTCTCTTCTCATTTATAAATTTTTTGCTTATCTTCTTAGCAGCCTCAAACAACTAGTTTTCACAATCTGTTCATCAGTTACTTATCATTTACATTCAGCTTTTTATAAAGTCTTATACTGTAATATTTATTAGGAATTTAATATGCCTCATAAATTCTACTAGTATGATTTCTGGTATGGTTACTGTGTGCTTTATTTTGTTTGGGTTTTGTCTTTTTTAGTGCTCTGGGTGCAATGTTATATTGACTTTGAATTTATTCCTGACTCTATTTTTTCCATAAAGCAAAAACCAAACCCACTGCCATCAAGTCGATTCCAACTCATAGAAACACTTTGGACAGAATAGAATTGCCCCATAGGTTTCTAAGGCTGTAAATCTCTATGGAAGCAGGCTGCCTCATCTCCCTCAGAGAAGCTAGTTGGTTAGCAGCCGAATGCTTTAATCACTATGTCACCAGAGGTTCTTCTTTTTTTTTCATGGAATTTTTCTCATAAGCCCTGTTATTTCTAGAAAGTGATTTCACAAAATGGGAAGGACATATGCATCTTTTTCATAGCTGAAATGTTGTATTACAAACTTCATTTTCAATATAGACAAGGGGATTTGGCTGGGGAGTTCAGTCCAGTTCTGCAAGAGCACCAACAACTCCCATGGGGATATAGCTCTGGAACCTTTTGGTGACAATTTGTTGGGTGGTTTTGTATAGAAGATTTAAAAAGAAATTCAGATTTTTCTCTAGCAAAGTCTTCCAGAGAGTTTCTAGAACAGGAAGGAAGTGGCCTGTGAGTGGTGGTCTAGAATCATTAACCTGTAGGCATGTGCCAATGGATGCAAGTACAAAGTGCTAGAGCAGGGAATCTGCTAGCAGGCCACTGAAATCATCAAGTCCCACTGAAATCATCGGCAAGAACCAGGGAGGTAGCTGTGGGTCTGGAAAGGACAGGACAACTGGAGAGACATTAAAAAGAAAGAACCAATGGGAGCAGATATTGGTGATGGAGGAGAAAGGCCCACAAATAACTCTATCCCACATGACTGGGGATAGAGTTATTGCAGAAAAGGGGCTGAGAAGTAGGGTGGGGGCAAATTTGACAGGGGGCATAAAAAAAAAAGCTTGGCTAAGTGCTGTGTCCTGACTTTTAAACAACAAGGAATATTGGTATCTTAGGTAGCCTAGTGCCTAAGGCATTTGACTTCTAACCAGAAGACTGGTGGTTTTGCTGGTGGTTCAAACCCATCAGCCACTCCTTGGAAGAAAGGTTGGGTGATTTATTTGATGTACTTCCATAGTGATACTGCCTCAGAAACCCAAGGAGGGGTCACTATGAGTCAGATCAGATTCCATGGCAGTGAGTTTTTTTTTTTTTTTTTTTTAAGGTTTGTGGCCATTTAACTGTGTTCTTTGCTCCCACCCCCGGGGTTTGAAGTGGGGGTTAGTGAGTCCCCTCTGTGGACAAGAATGCCTTTTCGGGTTGTCAACTAAACACCTCAAAACGCATCCTGAAACCATATTTTGAATGCAGGGGAGGATGTTTCAGGTCCCTAAGCATTTCTATTTTCAAAAAGTCTTTGTGACTATCAGCTCTGAGTTTTCTCCAGCAAGAAACTCATAGAGTACGAAAACTTATGCCTGGAGTCTTCTATCTGGAAGAGGACTGGGGATGGGGACCCCCAGCCCACCTTCCCACTTTGGATTTCCTGGGACCACTGGAGAGACAAGCTTCTAGAGCTTGCTTCCCTCAGAAGGAGTTCAGCCTTTCACCTGGGCCCGGACTTTGACACTCCCTATCTCTGGGGTCAGCCCTGCGCGTCTTTCTGAGAGAGGTTTCTTGAAACTGTCCTTGGAGGTTGCCCTGCGCAGCCTCTGGGACCACGCAGTACTCGAGGAATCGCCGCTGCCGCCATCCGGTGGGTGCAGTGACCAGCTCCCAGGCCCCCAGTCCCTCCTCTCGGGGATCCCCTTTCGCCAACACGGCTTGGGCCCCGCAGGACACTCCCCTCCGGAGGCCGGGCCTCCTCAGCCAGCCTGCACCCCCCCGCCCCCCAAGCGTCCCCTGCCCATTGCGCCAGGACAGCCCGAGGCCCCATCCCTTCCCCCTGGACACCCGGCCAAGAGCGGGACTGAGGCTGCAGAGGCGGCGATGGTGACAGGGCAGTGGCGCAGGGCCGGTCCAGGGCAGAGCGGCTAGGCGGCCTCTTTCTTTCTCTGCCCCCGCCTCTCTTTCTCCTCCTCCCTCAGTGCTAGCCCGGCTGCTGCTCGGAGGTTGGCGCTCTCGCCTTGCCTCCTCCTCCTCCCCCACCCTTGGACCCTCTCCCCTCCCTCCCCTTGCCCCCTCCTCTCACTGCCTCCTCCCCTATCTCCTCCCTCCTTCTTTTTGCCCGAGTGGCCAGCGGGGCAAGGGAGAGGTGGCTGCGAGGAGGCGTAACGGAAAGCCCCGGCTTGGGGAAGGCTGCTTGTCGGAGTCAGACAGAGACGCTGAGCCAGGGTCTGGGTGAGTTGAAGACCCAGGCCCAGCGCTGGAGACGAGGACCCGCAGTCTCGACCAGGTGGGGCCGAGCGGGAGAGGGGACCCCCGCACTGGGTGCATGGGGTGCCTTCTTTGAGGCTGGCGCGGGAACTTTGTTCTGGTTCCCTGGAGCCTGTGGGGAGAGGGAGGAGGAACCATCCCGAACCCGCTGGTGTTGGATGCTGGGAATGGGAAGGGAACTGCTGCTTCTGTTCTCAAGGCTGCGGCCACCGGCTGCAGAAGTGGAAAAAAAGTTGTGCCTGGAACAGCGTTTCCCCGGGAAGCTGCGAAAGCAGACTTCTCCCACCGTTGCTGACAGGTTTCGACCAATGCCTACCGCTGGGACATTGGCGCATGAGTCCTGGGCGCCTCTCAGCGCCCGGCTCCGAGCGCGTGGTACAGTGCCCGGAGGGCGCCCTGGCTTGGGATGTGGCGTGGGGGTCATGCCGGCCACAGACGTCAGCTGCTCCTCAGCTCTAGGCTGCATTTTTGTGGAAGGCTTAGTGATTTGGGGTGCAGGCTGGATGGAGGAGTGCGTGTGGAGTGGGGAAGACCATGTTTAGGATGAGTAGGTTGAGCCCTTGGAATGGGAGAAGGACTTAGGAGACTCTGTGTTTCTGAATTTTTTTTTAAGCACATTTTTTCCCCCTTTCATTCAGCCCTCCAGTGTTCTTTGAACTCGGAAAAGCAAAGGATTTCCTCCAAGTCCCGTTCAACTTTTCTCTTATTTCAGAAAGGTCATGATTTTTACGAATGTCCATGAGCTGTTTCAATGGGAGTAAAGTGAGAATAAAGAGAAAGTCTTATCCCCCACCCCCATCCTCACTCCCACCCGGGCCGTTTCCTGTATTTCTCATTTTCTCTACTGTGATTGTGTGAGTGTGTTTGTGAATGTAAGTTACCATCAGTGACCCACATGTAAACGTAGAACTTATTTTTGAAATTGCAGAGAGGCCACTGTAGACAAAGTGGATGGGAGATGTTAGAACCTTGCATGAGAGAGTGAAACGGGGGACATTTATGTATGATCTGCACGTTGCGTTTTCCTTATCCACTGGCCTGATAGCTCCACCCCTGTCAGGTTTAAGAGAGGATTGGGTGCCAATTTCTTTGGTATTGCCTTTTCCTGGTATTCTTGTAAAATCTCGCCTACTTGGTCCTCTTTAAAAATTATCCCTCCTTTTTAAATTTAAGAGCTAGAAAATTAATTTTAGTGGGGAGATTAAATGTCTTAACCATACAAAAGTTAAATAGAAGATTCTTATTTCTTTTTGCTTGCTGTCGTATCATGATAGGTTTGTTACTAATCTTTGTCAGAAATCTGACTTTGGCAACATGTGAGGTGTTTGAGGTAATACTAGATAAAACACTGTAAACCAAAAAGAAAACCAAACTCACTGCCGTCCAGTCGATTTGGCTTATAGCGACCCCTCCTTGGATTTCTGAAGCAGTATCTCTACAGAAGTAGATTGTCCAGTCTTCCTTCCGAGGATTGGCTGGTGGGTTTGAACTGCCAGCCTTCTGGTTAGCAGTCAAGTGCCTTAGGCACTATGCCACCAGAGATCCCAGATAAAACACTGTATGTAACAGTATTTTTTCCCTAAGTGGTCACACAGATTGTAGACTATGGTGTATTATGATTTTCAAAGGGTGCAGCAAATGTTCTATACCAGGAAAAAAAGACTAACAAAAGTGTGTAGTAGGAGATGGGGATTGGGGAAGGGAATTCATTTATCTCTAGAGCAGTTCAATTAGGAGGAATAATTACATTGCTAAAGAACATTGTTGAAAGGGTGGTCTTGGAATATAATTTGAGTTACACTACATGAACCAGTAATTTGTCTCTATGAAGGAAAAAGAATCTTTTTAGACAAGAACAAAGTGAATGAAGCCTTCTGGGAGAAGTAATGTATACTGTTTATCCATGTGGATGTGCTCAGAATTGATGGCATTCCTATAGAGATGATGTGCAGACTACATGCAGTGTTTGGGCAGGGCAGGGTGAAAGAGTCCTTAGTAGAAGATGATAGAAAAAGCAATATAGAGAAAATTATATATTTTTTAAAAATGAGTATTGGAAACAACTTCTTAACATTTTTGCTGAAAAGAATTGACAAAGTACTAGACCAAAATATAGATGATTCAGCTTCCAGCTGTTAAATTCCAAAATGTGCTGCTTACTACCTATGACCTTGGGTAAGTTGCCTGATTTCGCTCAGCCTCAGCTGCTGTGTCTATAAAAGATAATGATAAAAGTACAAGTCAAAGAGTAACCTTGAGGATTAAATGTGATAACTTTTGTACAAGAGTCAGGTTGGTGCCTGGCACTGAGTAAGTGCTGAGAAATGTTAATGATGATTACCAACTACAGGCAGTCCCAGGATTTTGGAGAGCCTGTTGCTAAGTGTGTCTTTAAGTCTAATTTGTAGGTAAGTCAGAACAGATGCATTTGGTTCTTATTTGACCTCATCTACTTCATGGCAAAAGCTCTGGTAGCACAGTGCCTAAGGCACTTGACTGCTAACCAGAAGGCTGGTGGTTCAAACCTACCAGCCACTTCTCGGAAGGAAGGTTGGACAGTCTACTTCTGTAGTAATACCACCTTGGAAATCCAAGGAGGGGTTGCTATGAGTCGGGTCTGACTCCACGGCACATGACAATAACAAGTTGATAGCAGTGAGGTTTTTTTTTTTTTTTTCTGGAGGGGGGGGGCTATTGCAAAGAGCTCTGGTGGTATAATGGTTAAGGAAGGCATTTGGCTGCTAACCAAAAGGTTGGGGATTTGAACCTCCCCCAGCTGCTCTGTGGGGGAAAGATGAGGCAATCTGCTTCCATAAAGATTTATACCCTTGGAAACCCTATGGGACATTTCTACTCTGTCTTACAGAGTTGCTGTGGGTTAGAACCAACTAGTGGTAGTGGGTTTGGTTTTGGTTTTTTAGTGCAAGAAAAGGGTTTTGAAGCCTTTTCGTGATTTAAAAGCTGCACAAGCTGCATGTAAAAAAGTGTGAGGAAGAATTTGTTGTGAGTTGGGGTTGGTTTAGTTGTTTCAAAGTGAGGGCAGATTTACATAAAGTTAAAGGGCAAGTAGGAGTTGTCTGAGGACTGCCTGTATTCCAGAAGTCCAGCAAATGTCATTCAAAGGACCTCAATGCAATGCAATGCAGTGCCAAGATACCTGATTTTAGAGTGATAGACACTAAGTTGCAACTGCAACTGTGCCCCTGGCAGCTGCATCCATTTGGCTCATTCTGGTCAGTCTGTTTTTGGAACCCCAGTTCCAGGGAGTGTGTACAAGCTAAGTGTAGATTCCAGAGCTGGAGCACAGGTTTGATTTGCAGTGCCTGGCCTCACTGCCTCCTTACTATGGCATGTTGTCAGGTCCTACATCCCACCAAAGTAAACATCCAGGTTTGATATTGGGGAAAAAGAAAACTAAGTGGTAAAGTGCCTCTCTTGGGAATCTTAAAAGTAATGTTTTACCCAATAGTTACTGCTGAGAAAGGCGCAAGCAGTAAGTAAATAAGTATCTAATCTCCAGAATTTATTCTAAAAAGCATCTATACAGTATGTATTGGAGTTGACAGTTGCCATTGATTGCTATGAGTCAAAATTGACTTGATGGAAGTGGGTTTTTCTGTGGGTTGGAGTTTATGCTACATTGTTCAGTTCTCACTGGACTTGCAGCCTTTGACAGGGTTATGCCTAAGAGCAACATTAACAAAAGGTATTCTTAACTGCAATAATTCTCCTGCAGGGGAGCTATGCTGTATATTGCTCTTTCTTATTTTGAGAGAAAGCCAGTTTGTTCATTCATTCACTCATTCATTCATCCTGTCATTCTACAAATACTTGTGGATCCTCTGCTGAGGGCCATCTTCTATTCTGGGCTCTGATAACATAGCAAGAACAAGAGCAGACCTCTCCTGTCAGGGAGCATACATTTTAGTGGGAGAGACCAACCCTGGCAAACTCTGTGTGCCAAATACCTCCATATCCATAAACCTGAAAGGAAACTCCCTTTTTGATTCAGAACAGCCTGCACTGGGGAAGCAGTATACTTGGTGCTTTTCTCCCATAAGCCAGCCTTCTCTTCCCTTCCCTAGGAAGCTATCTGGCTGGGAGTGGAGGCAGGGGGCAGCCCCTAGCTGTCCTCTTATTGGTCTTCCACAGGGATAAGAGAGAAAGAGGGCTTTTTTAAAAAATGTATTTTATAAAAGTCTGTGGCCAGCTGATTGAGTAGTGGCTCAGTAGAACCTCCAGCCAATGTTCCATGAAAATAAACAGTTTTTTTTTTTTTTCTCAGAGGTAAAGCTTCTTAGCCTCAAAGAAACAAAGAAGAAATAGTGAAAAATAGAATCTGTTCATCAGCTTGTAAGACCTGGATCATGTCCAGGAAGGAGTCTGGTACTTGAAATACTTGACTCTCTTACTGTGGAAGGTGTGACTGAAAGAGTAGATACTTGGTTCCTCAAACAGCTTTAAGGTTTTTGCTTTCTTTTTCATTGCTTTTAAAATCGCAAAGGTAATAAATGATGCAATAATAATGTGTATGTTGGGAGTCTAGAAGGCTTGAAAAAGTATAAGATAGTCAGGGTACTGCCACTAGTTGCTTGGACTGGAGCTTAGTTGAATGTGGGGAAGTATGTGGAGTGTAGAGTCTTGGGAAGTTCCCTGGGTGATGTGAATGGTTAAGCACTCAACTGTTAATTGAAAGGTTGGCAGTTCAAACCCATCCAGTGATACTGCAGAAGAAAGGCCTGGAAAACTGCTTCCATAAAGATTATAGTCAAGAAAACCCTGTAGAATACAATTCTACTCTGTAACACATGAATTACCATGAGTTAGAATTGACTTGATAATGGTGGGTTTGGTTTTGGTTTCAGGATCGTGGGGTCTGAGCCAAGAATCTGAACAGTATCTTGAAAGCCATATGGAAGATTGAAGTGTTGGCAATAGGAAAAGACACTGTCCTATTGTGTTTTAGAAAGAGCTCGGTGGCTCTAAGACTGATGAAGGCTAAGTGACACGTAGGCCAGGGCAGAGCCAGAGGGTGAGCTAGGAAGGTAGTGTGGTAATTCAGGGATTCTGGCAAGACTTGATAGCCTCCAAAGGCCAAGGCTGTGGTGACCAACAGGAGGAGAGGCCTGGTTGAGTGACAGCTCTTCCTTAGTTATCTCCCTGGGATGAACACTTAGTAGTGAAAGACAGTCCACTGTGATTCAGATCATGATGCCATTCACTGAAATAAGCAGTTTTGGGGAATCTCAGTTTGGGCAGATAGTGACAAGTAGTAAGATCATTTTTGAGCCCCAAACTGAACTCTGAACCATCCAGGGAAAAATGCCCAACAGACAGTTAGATACACAGGCAGGGAGAGGGGTCTGGAGCTAGAGATGAAAGATAGAGTTATTGTTTACAGTAGTGGCAAGTGGGTTGTAGGGAGTTGTCTGGACTCTCTAGATTTACTAAACAGTGCCAACCAAACCAAAACCCAGACTTGTTGCTGTTGCGTCGATTTTGATTCATGGTGACCTCATGTACTAGAGTAGAGCTGCTCGATAGAGTTTTCTTGGTTGTAATCTTTTTTTTTTTTTTTTAAAAAGTCTTTTTCCCACTGTGTTGCTGAGTGGGTTCCAACCTTGCAGCTAGCAGTTGAGAACAAGCTGTTTGTGCCCCCCAAGGACCTTACATAGTGCTGAGGAGGGTGAGAAAAAATTGTGTCCTTGTACCTGTGTTTTTCTCTTTCATCCTCTCACCATGTCTAACTGGGGATAGTCAAGTCTTGACCTTGGCCTTAAATGATCTGCTCTCACTGCTGTTACTTTGTCAAACTTGAGCCAAGATAGTAAAAAGGAATGTAAATAGAGTGGTTGTAAACATATTTAATAATCAGATCTATAACTTACAAAATTGATACTGTAGAGTATGTATGTAGATGTATTGATCTAATTTAAGAAAATGTAAGATGTCCTTTACTTGCTGAGTAAGTAAACTAATTTTATGTGTACTCAAAATCTGGTATATTATCTGCATAATTTCTTAGTTTAACCTTACTACCATGAGTTTGGTTAAGGGAGACCATTTTGACTTTGAGACTTGGAAATTTAGAAAGCAGAACTTCCATGTATTTTGACGTTTTTCCTCCTGTAGCTTTGTTCTGGTTTTTATTTAATATCACATCTTATTGATTCAATGGTTTTATAGACACTCTTTTTTATTTATCCTTTCACCATACTCATTCAGTCTATATGCTGAGCAAATAATCTGAGAAGCTGGACTATATGAAGAAAAATGTGGCATCAAGATTAGAGGAAGAGTCATTAACAACCTGCATTATGCTGACGATACAACTTTGCTTGCTGAAAATGAGGATGACTTGAAGCACTTACTGATGAAGATTGAAGAATACAGTTTGCAGTATGGATTACATCTTAATATAAAGAAAACAAAAATCCTCATACCTGGACCTATAAGCAGCATCACAATAAATGGAGAAAAGATTGAAGTTGTCAAAGATTTCACATAGGCTGGTTCTACAATCGACGCCAATGGAAGCAGGAGTCAGGACATCAGACGACAAGTAGCACTGGGCAAATTGGCTGCAGAGGATCTCTTTCAAGTGCTGAGGAGCAGAGATGTCTCCTTGAGGACTAAGGTGTGCCTGACACAAGACATGATATTTTCAGTTGCCTCATATGCATGTGAGAGCTGGACAATGAGGAAGGAAGACTGAAGAAGAGCTGATGCTTTTGAGTTGTGGTGCTGACAATGCTGAAAGTACCATGGACTGCTAAAAGAACAAATCTGTCCTGGAGAAAAGTGCAGCTGGAATGCTCCTTGGAAGTGAGAATGGCCAGACTTTGTCTCACCTACTTTGGTCATGTTGTCAGAAGGGACCATTCCCTAGAGAAGGAAGTCATGCTTGCTAAGGTGGAAGGTCGAAGAAAGAGGGGAAGGCCCTCAACGAGATGGATTGACACAGTGGCTACAACAATGGGCTCAAGTATAGCAAGGATTGTGGAGATGGTATGGGATCAGGTGGTGTTTCGTTCTGCTGTGCATGAGGTTGACGGCACCTAACAACAACAACAACAACAACTTTTTAAAAGTGCGGAGGCAGTAGTGGTTCAGTGGGAGAATTCTTGCCTTCTATGTGGTAGCACAGTGCCTAAGGTATTTGCCTGTTAACCAGAGGGTTGGTGATTCAAACCCACCAGCCACTCCACAGAAGGAGGACTGGGCAGTCTACTTCCATAAGTATTTACCATCTCAGAAACTCAATGGAGGTCACTATGAGTCAGAAATGACTCAATGCCTGTGGGTTTGGTTTGGTTTGGTTTGGTTAAATGGGACACCTGGATTTGATTCCCAGCCAATGTATCTCAAGTGCAACCATCTAATAACAACAACAACATCAGTGATGCTGACCAGGTTTCAGTAGAGCTTCCAGACTAAGACAGATTAGGAAGAGAGGCCTGGTGATCTACTTCTGAAAATCAATCAATGAGTCCCCTATGGATCACAAAAGTCTGATCCTTTTGTACATGGGATGACCATGAGTTGAGGACCAATTCTCAACAGTATCTAACAGCAACAACATTAAAAAGAATATTTTAAAATTAAATAAGATTTCTGAGTTGTTTACTCGGGTTGAACTTTTAAAAGAAAGCAATTGTGCTTTGGGTGAACATTTACATAGTAAATTAGTTTCCCAATGATTAGTTCATACATAAATTGTTCAGTGACATTGGTTGCAATCCCCCCTGGGTTTCCCATTTCCATTCTTCCAGTTTCCCTGTCCCTTCTGTCTTCTCATCTTTGGTTTTGGGGCAGATGTTGTACTTGATTGTGTTAAGGAGCACGTTCTTTAAGGGGGTCATTGTTTGTTTTATAGTCCTGTCTATTATTTGGCTGAAAGGTGGCCTCTGGGAGTGTCTTCATTTTTAAATTAGAAGATTGTCTCAGGGCAATAGTCTTGGGGGCTTCTCTAGTTTTTTCAGACCAGTAAGTCTGATTTTTATGTTTTGACTTTGAATTTTTTTTTACATTTTTTTTATCCATTCCAGTTAGGATCTTCTATTGCAGTCTTGGTCAGAGTAGTTGGTTGTGGTAACCAACTGTCTAGTTCTTCTGGTCTCAGGCTCAGGGAGGCTGGGGTTCATGTGGGCCATTAGTCCTTTAGACTAATTGCTTCCTTGAGTCTTCATTTTTCTTCGTTCTCCTCTGCTCCAGGTGAAAAGAGACTAATAGTTGATTCTCAGAGGGCTGCTTACAAGCTTTTAAGATATCAGACTCTACTCACCAAACTAGGTTATAGAATATTATCTTTATGAACTCTGTTTTGCCAGTTGACCTAGATGTCCCCCAAGACTCTGGTCCATAGCCTTCAAGTTCAATGGTTCAGTCATGATGTCTAAGTAGTTTCTATAACTGTGTTTCCTGTGTGCTCTGTTAAGGGATATGTGCAGCATTTGTAAATATGTATGTAGAAATATCCACCTACATGTATACCACTACAATATATGTATGAGGGTATACTCCTGACAACCTTCCTCACCAATTTAGCGTCTATATTTACTTATGTATCTACTCACAAATTTTTGTTAATTATTACTGCAGTTGCAGGGTTGTATATGTTATAGCATTTACTGTAGTTGTCCTTTGTTCTTGAGTATTTCTCGTTGTCTTCTTTTGCCTTGCTTGCATTGTGCTGGCTTCCTCCCTTTAGTGAATTGCCTTTCCCTTCACCAGAATTAACTCTTGTCTGCTGTCTAATTAAGGAGCTCTGGTGGTGCAATGCCTGAGGCATTTGACTGCTAACTAGAAGGTTGGCTGTTTGAACCCACCAGCCACTCTGCAGAAGGAAGACTGGGCAATCAGTTTATGTAAAGATTTACCACTTCGAAAACCCAATGGGGGTCACTATGAGTTGGAATCGACTCGATGGCGGTGGATTTGGTTTGGTTTACTATCTAATTAATGCTTCTCTCTGCCTCCCCCCCTTCCCAAAACCAAGAAAACCAAACCCACTGCCATCGAGTCAGATCCGACTTATAGCGACCCCTCCTTGGTTTCCGAGGTAGTATCACTACAGAAGTAGATTGCCCAACTTTCCTTCTGAGGGGTGGTGGTAGGTTTGAACCGCCAGCCTTCTGGTTAATAGTCAAATGCCTTAGACACTATGCAACCAGAGTAACAATCAAAGAATGTTTCTTTCTATATTTAACCCTATTCTTGACTTTTTTAAAAATAGTATTGGTCTCATACAATATTTGTCCTTTTGTATTTGACTTATTTCATTCAGCACCCACCCACTGCCGTGGAGTTGGGCCTGACTCATAGTGACCCCTCCTTGGGTTTCTAAGGTGGTATCACTACGAAAGTAGATTGCCCAACCTTCCTTTCGAGGAGTGGCTGGGGGGTTTGAACCGCCAGTGTTCTGGTTAGCAGGCACAGTGTCCTCCAAATTCATCCATGTTGTGAGATGTCTTGCAAATTCATCATTATTCTTTATCATTGCATACTATTCCATTGTATGTATGTACCATATTTTGTTTATTCATTGGTCCATTGATGGACACTTAGTTGTTTCCATCTTTTTGGTGTTGTGAATAATGATGTGATGAACATGTAGATGCATATGTCTATTTGTGTCACAGCTCTTGTTTTGTTAGGGTATATACTTAAGAGTGGGATTACTGGATCATATGGTGTTTCTATTTCTACCTTTTTAAGGAAGTACCATACCATTTTCCACAGTGGTTATACCATTTTACAGTCCCACCAGCAGTGTATAAGAGTTCCAGTTTTCCCATAGCCTCACCAGCACTTGTTGTTTTCTATTTTCTGATCAGTGCCCTTGTTTTCAAGGTGGGATGGTATCTCATTATGGCTTTGATTTGCATCTCTCTAATGTCTAACGATTGTGAGCATTTTTTCATGTGCTTATTAGCTGCTGAATGTCTTCCTTGGTCAAGTGTCTGTTCATATCCTTTGTCCAATTTTTAATTGGATTGCTTATCTTTTGGTTGTTAAGGTATTGAAATTTTCTATATATTTTAGATTAGACCCTTGTGGGTATGCCATAGGCAGAATTTTTTTCCAGTTGCGAGTTCTGCTTTTACTTTTTTGGCCAAGTCTTTTAATGAGCATAAAATGTTTAATTTTTAGGAAATCCTATTTATCTAATTCATCTTCTGCTATTTGTACATTTTTAGCTATGTTTGGTATTCTGTTTATGCATAAATTTGGGCCCCTAACATTGTCCCTGTTTTTTCTTCCACAAACTTAATAGTTTTAGGTTTTATATCTAGGTCTTTGATCCATTTTGAGTTAGTTTTTAAGTATTTTGTGAGGTGTGGATCTTGTTTCATTTTTCTGCAAGTGAATATACAACTTTGCCAGTACCATTTGTTAACAAGACTTTCTCTTCCCCATTTAATGGAATTTGAACATTTTGTCAAAGATCAACTGTCCATAAGTGGATAGATTTACTTCTGTGTTCTCAATTCTGTCCCATTTGTCTGTGTGTCTGTCCTTGTACCACTACTAGGCTGTTGTGACTCGTATGGCTGCGTAGTAGGTTATGATATCAGGGAGCGTGAGGCCTCTTACCTTGTACCTCTTCAATAATACTTTGTTTATGTACACTGCTAGATAGGTAGAGACAAATATTGATTTGGGTGAAGGGAAGGACAGTGTACCAAATGTGAGTGATCAACATGGTAGCATTGAGGAAGAGGAAGACATAGAGACATGCTTGGGAGGTACAGACAACAAAAATGAACCCTTTTCCATATATAGCACTGCACTGTCAGTGAAGGCAAACACTAATCTATGGGTGGATAGATGGGTAGACAGGCTGAACGATTAGGTATGGCTATGCAGGAAGGAGTGTGCCCATGACCATGTATAAGGTTAGCAGACAGTGTTTCTACAAGTGTATCTATATGTTCTGTAAGAATTTCCAGGTACATAGTAGAGCTGAGAGGAGACAATGTTGTAGTCACTTCTTGGCCACAGCCAGCTATCTGGAGAGAGCAAATACTCGGACCTGTGAGCTCGGGACTATGGTTGCAGAGGACATCAAACACAATTGGCATAATATACTACACAAAAACATTGTTCACATCCTACTTTGGCAAGTAGCAACTGGGATCTTAAAAGCTTCCAAGCAGCCACCTAGATGCAGCTATGGGTCTCTCCTCATCCAGAGCAAAGAAGAATGAAGAAAACCAAAGACAAAATTATTAGTCCAAGGTACTGGTACACCATGCTTTCCTCAGCCTGTATGACCATGAGACCAGAAGAATGAGATGGTGCACAGTACCGCTGTCAACCACTCAGAGGGGGATCTATGTAGGCGATCCTGGATAGAGTGGGAGAACATTGTGGAACAGAACTCAAAATCATTAAAAAAAAAGAAAAAAGGGACCATGTTTGCTGGTTTGATAGAACCTGGTGGAACTCCTGAGACTGTGGCCCCTTGCTGCCCTTCAGGTCTAGAGTTGAACCCAGTCCTATGGCTTCCAGCCAAACAAAAGACAGGCATATGAGCTGAACATTTACATTAAGTAGACCTACTCCTTGGAGAGATCAATCATGGGAGGATAGAAGGGCTGTGTATGCGCAGGGAGACAGCTCGGGGCAGGAGTGCATGGTAGGGAAGGACACTGGGAAGAAGTGGCTATGGGAAGGAGAGCTCTTGTATTATGGGAGATATCAGTCAATGCCATGAGACAAAATGTATATGAATTGCTATATGGAAGGTGAATTTGCCCTGTAAACTTACACCCAAATCACAATTAAAAAAATAATAATGCTTTGCTTATCGAGGGGCTCTTTCCTTTCCATATAAAATTGGTGATTAGTTTTTCCCCTCTCTAAAGAATGTTTTTGGGATTTAGATCAGAAATGTATTTTATTTGTAGATTGCTTTGAGGAGTATTAACATTTTCACACTGTTAAGTCTTCCTATCCATTGAGGATGGCATATTTTTCCATTTATGTAGGTCTCTTTGTTTCTTGCTATAGTGTTCTATAGTTTTCTTTATATAAGTGTTTTGTCTCTGGTTAGGTTTATTCTGAAATATTTCATCTTTTGGGTGGCTGTTTTAAATGGTGTTGTTTTCCTAATTTCCTTTTCAGAGTTCTGTTTCTGTAGAAGAATCCAACTGATTATTGTATGCTGATTTTGTACCCTGCTGCTTTGCTGAAATCTTATGAGTTCCGGTAGCTTTCTTTCTTTCTTTTTTAATTTTTATTGTGATTTGGGTGAAAATTTACAGAGCAAATTCACTTTCCATAAAGCAGCTCACTTTGTCTCATGATACTGACTACAATTTATTACAATTCCAGTAGCTTTCTTGTAGCGTCTCTGTATTTTCCGTGTGTGTGATCATGTCACCTGCGACTAGGGATAGTTTTACCTCTTCCTTACCAACTTTTTATGCCCTTTCTAGGAGCTCTGGTAGCATAGTGCCTAAGGCACTTGACTGCTCACCAGAAGGCTGGCGGTTCAAACCCACCAGCCACTCCTCGGAAGGAAGGTTGGGCAATTCTACTTCCCTAGTGATACTGCCTCGGAAACCCAAGGAGGGGTCGCTATGAGTCGGGGCCGACTCGACGGCAAATAACAACAGCCTTATTGCTCTAGCTTGGACTTCCTGTATAATAATAAATAAGAGTGGTAATAAAAGGCATCCTTGTCTGTTCTCATTCTCATGTTGTTGTTAGGTGCCATTGAGTCATGACTCATAAGGATCCAGTGTACAATAGAACAAAACACTGCTCTGTCCTGTGCCAGCCTCACAATCCTTGGTGTGCTTGAGCCCATCGTTGCAGCCATGTCAGTCCATCTCATTGAGGGTCTTCCCCTTTTTCTCTGACTCTCCACTTTACCGAACATGATATCCTTCTCCAGGGACTAGTCCCTTCCAACAACATGACCAAAGTTGGTGAGATGACGTCTGGCCACTCTCGCTTCGAAGGAGGATTCTGGCTGCACTTCTTCCAGAATAGATATGTTCATTCTTCTGGGAGTCATGGTATTTTCAGTACTCTTTGCCAGAACCACAATTCAAAGGCATCAATTCTTTGCTCTTCCTTATTCTCATGGGGAACACTTTTAGTCTCTCTCCACTGAGAATAATGTTGGCTGTTGGTTTTGTATCTATGCCCTTCTACTCCTGTTTTGCTGAGAGGTTTATTTTTTATTTTATTTTTTTTTTATCAGGAATGAGTGCTGGACTTTATCTGTTTCCTTTCTGCATTGATTGAGATTATCATGTGGCTCTTGTCCTTTGTTTTGTTTATGTGGTGGATTATGTTGATTGATTTTCTAATGTTGAACCATTCTTGCATACTTGGTATAAAGCCTGTGTGGTTGTGATATATTATTTTTCTGATATGCTGTTGAATTGTATTGGCTAAAATATTGATAGTGTATGTGTCCATATTCATGAGGGATATTGGCCTATAATTTTTTTTTTTTTGGTAAGTGATGTCTTTGCCTGGATTTGGTATCAGGGTTATGCTGTCTGCATAGAGTGAATTTGGGAGAGACTTTCCTTTTCTATGTTTTGGAATAGTTCGACCAGTTTGGTGTCAACTCTTCTCCTGGTCTGGTAGAATTCTCCAGTGAAGCTGTCTGTGCCAGGCCTTTTCTTTTGGCTGAGAGTTTTTTTTTAATTAACTTTTTGGTTGGGAGGTTGTTTTTTTTTTAAATGACTCTTCAGTTTCTTCTTTTGTTATGGGTCTGTTCAGATTGTCTACCTCAGTGTTTGTTAGTTTGGGTAGGGTGTGTATTTTATAGAAATTTGTGCTTTTCTTCTAGGTTTTCAAATTTATTGGAGTATAATTTTTAATAATTTTCTGTTATAATCCTTTTTATATTTTTTTGGGGGGGTTCTTTTGTAATGTCACTCATATCATTTCTTATTTGGGTTATTTGCATCTTCTTTTATTTTGTTAATTTGGCCACTGGTTTATCACTTTTATTGCTCTTTTCAAAGAACCAACTTCTGGTCTTGTTGATTCTTCAGTTTTTTTTTTTTTTTTTTTCTTTTCTGTTTTCTGATTCATTTACTTCTGCTCTAATCTTTATAATTTCTTCTGATGGCTCTAATCTTTGGCTGCTCTTTTTCTGTTTGTTCAAGTTGTAGGGTTAAGATACTGATTTTCGCCTTTTCTTCTTATTTGATGTGTGCATTTATTGTTATAATTGACCTCTGAGTTTTGCCTTTGCTTTGTCCCAAAGGTATGTTGTGCTTTCATTCTGCTTTGACTCTTGGAGTTTTTAAATTTCAGTTTTAATTTCATCTATTACCAGTGCTTTTTAAGCAAACCATATATTTGATTTTTTTTTTTTCCTTATTCTCCCTGTTATGTATTCCTAGTGTTATAGCATTGTGATCAGAGTAGATGCTTTTTACTACTTCAGTATTTGTTTTAAATTTATTGAGGCTTGTTTTGTGGCATAAAATATGGTCTGTTCTGGAGAATGATCCTTGTGCACTGGGGAAGAATGTGTACTGTGTTGGTGTTGAGTGGAGTATTCTATATATATGTCTATGAGATCAGGTTGACTGATTGTGATGTTAGGTCCTCTATATCTTTGTTGAGTTTCTTTCTAGTTGTTCTGTCCTTCATCAAAAGTGGTGTATTAAAGTCTCCCACTCTTTTCAGTGCTGTTAGAATTTGTTTTATATATTTTGGGGCTCTGTCATTGGGTGTGTAAATATGTATTATGGTTATGTCCTCTTGGTGAATATACCCTTTTATCATTATATAATGCCCTTCCTGGTCTTTTGTAAGAAGTCCTGGTGGCATGGTGGTTAAGTGCTCCACTGCTAATCAGAAGGTCAGCAGTTTGAAACCACAAGCCACTGCATGGAAGAAAGATGTGGTAGTCTACCTCTGTGAAGATTTATGACCTTGGAAACCCAGTGGAGCAGTTTTACTTTGTCCTATAGGGTTGCTATGAGTTGGAATCAATGGCATTGAGTATTATCTTTTGTGGTAGATTTTGCCTTAAAGTCTGTTTTATCAGATATTAATAATACCACTACTACTCTTTTTTCATTACTATTTGCTTGATATATTTTTTTCCATCCCTCAATTTTTATCTTATTTATATCTTTGTATCAAAGGTGTGTCTCTTGGAAACAACATGTAATTAGGTCATTTTTCTCTTTTTTAATCCATTCCATTATTGTCTCTTGACTGGTGCATTTAACCCTTATATATTCAGAGGAGAGACAACGCAGGGACACCAGAGTAGCAGGCCGGAAGAGCAGGGAAGGGGATAAAAACCTTGAGCCCCAGGCTTACAGGTAAGGAGAGACAACGCAGGGATGCCAGAGTAGCAGGCTGGAAGAGCAGGGAAGGGGATAAAAGCCTTGAGCCCCAGGCTTACAGGTGAGGAGAGACAACGCAGGGACGCCAGAGTAGCAGGTCGGAAGAGCAGGGAAGGGGATAAAAGCCTTGAACCCGGACAGAAGAGCAATCAGC
>NW_006921694.1:3458813-3466767 GCF_000298275.1 Orycteropus afer afer | reverse complement strand
TGAGGTTGTCAAAGAATGCACATTGCTTGGTTCTACAATCGATGCCAATGAAAGCAGCAGTCAGGACATTAGACGATGTGTAGCATTGGGAAAGTCAACCGCGAAGGAATTGTTTCAAGTGCTGAGGAGCAAGGATGTCTCCTTGAGGACTAAGGTGTGCCTGACACAAGCCATGATATTTCCAGTTGCCTCATATGCATGTGTGAGCTGGACAATGAATAAGGAAGACCAAAGAAGAGTTGATTGATGCTTTTGAGTTGTGGTGCTGGTGAAGAATGCTGAAAGTACCATGGACTGCTAAAAAAATTAACATATCTGTCCTGGAGGAAGTGGGCCCGAAATGTTCCTTGGAAGCGAGAATGGCCAGACTTCATCTCACCTACTTTGATCTTGTCAGAGGGGACCATTCCCTGGAGAAGGATGTCATGCTTGGTAAGGTGGAGGGTCGACGAAAGAGGGGAAGGCCTTCAAAGAGATGTATTGACACGGTGGCTGTGATGATGATCTGAAATATAGCAGGGATCATGGAGCTGGCATGTGATTGGGCAGTGTTTTGTCCTGCTGTGCATGGGGTCGCTATGAGTTGGAAATGACTCCACGGCACCTAACAACAACATCAATAGGTGTGAATTAACTGCTGTCATTTTATTGTTCTTTTTTTTGTGTGTGTGGTTTTGATGGTCTCTTTGTTCCACTTACTTTTCTATACTGAGTTCTTTTTTTGTTTATGGATTTTCTTTTTATTACTTAAATGATGTTGATCTTGTGTTTACTGTGTCTTTATGGCTTTCTTCTTATTTTGGTGAATAGGTTTATTAATTTTTTATGTGGTTACCCTAAAATTTACCTCTGTCTTACTAAGTTTAAAACAGTGTGTTATATCTTGATGTCACCTTGACTTCTCCATAGGGGAGTTCTTTAACAATACCATTTATTCCCTGTTTTTATTTTGCAGTTGCGGTCATTTACAAATGGATTTTGCTGGTTCTGTTTCCAGTGTTTTAGCTTTGTTTTATACAATTATTTATTCTTCTATTTTCATGTTTAGGGTTCTATATTGTCATCTGCATCTGTTTCACTTGGTTTTTCAGGTCTTTGCTGTAGAGGGATGATGTGGTGCATCTGAGTAAGCCACCATTTTGACTCTGAGTTGAGCTCTGGAGGTCATTTAGAACAGTGTAACCAAACCAACTTTTAAAACTGATGACATGGTTTCTAAAACAATAGAAACTGAAACTTGTACCTAGTTACAGTGTTTGAAGAGGAGTATTGAGGATTTCAACCGGTATAGCAAACAATATTTAACACTTATTGAGGTGCTGTCTGTGCCTTCTTTAAGTATAGAAAATGATTCAATTAGCCTTGATTGGTTGTCTAGCCTTTGCTACACAAGGGTGACAGGCTATAAGGATTTGCAGCTCAGAGAGAGAGCATTCCCTATTAATGTACTGGAACATTCTGTTATGAGCTGAATCTCTCTGATCCTAAAATCCCACAGATTGACAGGGACTGTTTGGGTGCTGACAGGCAACTGCATGCATTAGAGGTTCCTAATCTTAATTTCAGGTGTTTTGTACACCATTTCTTTCCAGCATTTACTTTCCTACCTTAAAGAGTGTGGCCAAGGGCTTTTGTAGTCTCTGCACTAGGAGTACTAACTTTTGTTTTTGTGTGCACTAGGGCCTAGACTTGTCCACCTTCTTTTCTGAGGTTAATAAATAGTCTTCAAGAGCTATTACATTCAATTTGAATTTTGTTCATTTGTGGAATGAATGAAAGTGTGAAAAGTAGACCCTAATGTATGCTTGTTGAATTGAATGCATGTTGTTTGATCTGTGCACAACCATTACTCCTTATACACTGCTGCTATGGGTTTAGCGTATGTCTAGCAGGGATTATTAATCATTGTCAGTCTGTGTAATCAATAATGCCTCGCCTCACCCTTGCTTGGATTGCCGTGGCAAGTTAGATAGGGAGCTGCAGGCGGACTGGGAGGATATAGACTAAAATGTACACTGGTTGTCTTGGATTAGTAGGGTTATGGGTAATTTTCTTCTTTATGTTTCTGTTTCCAGATTTTCTGTACAAGTAGCATGTCACTTTTAAAACCAGAACAAAAGAGTTGGTGGTTGATTTTATTTTCATACAGAATTGGTTGTTTGCAACACTGTTCATCTTTTGTGTGACTCTGCCTTTAAACAGAATTTAAATCCCTATTCATGGTAAATATAGTTAACACATACTGCAAGGCTTGAGGAAGACAACCAGAACTGGATGTTATGACCCAAAGCCAGAGGGGGCAGCTTCCTCTGAACAATAGGGAAGAACATAAACCCTGTTGGAAGTCCACACACAGTTTGTGTGTTTTCACAAACATTTTAACTGATATTTAAGAGGTGTGTCACTTCACTTTGATATGTAAACACATGGCCTGAGTGAGAAGTACTGAATTAAATCTGAAACTGTACTAGCACGATAGATTTCTTTTTAACTTATTCCAGCGTTTAATTGAACATTGAGTCAAAAGTGGAATCTTAGATATTTCTTCAGCGGTACCCTCCCCCATCCCTCTGAAAATTAGAGGGCCTTTTTTTCCTCTACTGGTATCTATTGTTCAGCATTTTCTTTCTTTCCACACAAGCTGTTTTGTCAGGGGCACCTGGAGTTCACACTTCCTTTCTCCTGGCTGCAGTTGGGCTGAATTTCACATGTTGTTTTCCACTTTTGAGAAATCTAGCCATTTGTTTAAGGGAAGACTCTGTGTAGATAATAGATAGTCTCATTTAATCTTCAAGTGAGTGGCGTGTGGCACACATTTTTTAAAGACAATTTAACTTCTAAAAACAAAGTTAATTTTTTTTATCTCTTCTTGCCCCTCAAGAACACATTTTCTGAAATTAAAAATAATAGACTGCATAGTCTGCGAATTGCAAACTTAACCAATAAGTAGTGTTACTGTGTTAATAAATTACTCCCATTTGTGTATTAAATACACAGTTTAGAAGAGCATGGCTCGCCACTTTAAAAATAATCTAAAATCACATCCTTCATTTAAATGGCTGACTGTCCATTCCTAGAAGATAATTCTACAGAGGGAAGTATGTGTCTAAACAGATACTTACTCTGTCATTTGCCTGGTCTTAGAGTATTCTTTTTGGAGTTCTTCTGGAGTGGAAGCTTATAATTTACTGGCCTAATTACTGACTCACAGATTCCTGCTATAATACGTAGCACCACAAATTCATGGTGTGCTGGCTTACACAGATAACACTAAGTTAGTTTTGATCCAAATCCTTCTGGTACATGGTATGCTTAGGTTACCTTATCTGTTCATGTGGTGGTTAAGTTTGTGTGTCATTTTGGCTGGGCCTGGTTGAGTGTCTGGGCAGCTGAATGTAGTATTCCCCATGATGAGACTGGTAATCAACTTCATGGTGGAATCTACTGTGAGCAGCTGAGTAGCTGCCTTAGGGTATGTGATCTGCTTCCTGTATATAAGAAACAGCTTTGGGAATGGTCTCTAACTTATGCCACACTTGACCCTGCATGTTGCCAGTGTTGTTCAGCAGCTTGCCATGCTTTGCTGACCTTGGGGCTTTCGATGGACTTGAATGAACGGCCTGCCGTGTGGTTTGGTAACATGAGGACTGTGCCATTTTATTTGTTGACCTTGGGCTTGTTAACCTCAGCAGCCAGTAGCTGCCTGAGTGAAGAGATGCCTCTATCTTCAGTGGGCCGGGAGCAAGAAGCAGAGCTGAAACCCAAGGTCGAGGGGCTTTCACCCAGCCCCTAGAGCCTGGCACTTTGAACTCAGACTTCTAGCCCCCCAAACTGTAAGGGAATAAAGTCCTGTTTGTTGTACCATCCCATTTGTGGTATATTCCTGTCAGAGCGGCACTAGGTAACCAGAGTATTTCACTTATTTTTTTCCAGCTTGTTGTTAAGTCTGTCGTTCTGTTCTTGATTAGTAAGGAAAGGGCAGCATCAAGCTAAGTTGATGTGTGGAATGTTTACAATACAAAGCCAAAAAGAACTGTAACTGGAGACAGTAGAGGTGAAGAGGTCACACTGAATAATAGGAATCCAAATAGTGATGGTGGTGAAAAGACATGACAGGTTGTGTAGATACCTGTGTGATCAGATGGCTGGAGACTGTACAAGACAGTCTGACTAGCCATGCTACTGAGGAATCACTGTTAACCTTGATCTGTAAACTAGATTCAGGAACCCTCAGAGTGTGTTAGCTTTCTTCACCATATTAATCAATAAAGCTTCCATGTTTTAAGAAAGTGTTTAAGAAAAATTTTTAAACAAGAACTTGCCACCAGGTTAAATTTCCTTTAACTTTATACATATATGTTTGATGTTAAAAATTTTGACCATGAGACTTCACCTTTCTTCTTGTGAAATTTTGACTTTCTTATTTCTAGCCTGTCCAGATAATTTGCATGCTGACCTGGTCATATGTCATGTCAGCCATCCCTCTGGGCTGCATGTTGTTCCTCTATACATCTGCTCATCAGTCATTCAAGTTCTTTGAGTCATTTACTGGTGCTGCTCTGTTCAGCCTCCCTTTGTCATTCTCCAGAGTCCTCTTAGTAACCTAGGGTGTGTCAGCCTTTGTAGGAGGCTGGAGGGCAGAGGGTTGGAGTCTGTGCCAAGACACAGAGGAAGCTAATCATACTGTTGACCTCGACCTTATTAACATTGTGCTGTAACGAAAAGAGCCAGCATTCCATGACATTGTTTGACTTTGGATTGTCTGTACTGATTTATGGTCACAGAGTCTATATTCCTGCCTTCTAAGGGAGGCAGATGTAAGAGTCAGATGAAAATCAAAGGAGATGAACAGGTACTTTGGGCCTCCTTGTAACACTCTAAAAATTGGGCTTTGGATCATCAGCTAGTTGTTTGGCTCTGCTGATGGTGATTTTGTCTCTAAGACAGACTAGGACTGACAGGAGAGTAGAGTGGCCTCTTAAGAGTCTGGATCTTAAGTGGGTGAGCTGATGACCTAGGTGTTCTACTGTGGTGGGGGTAAAAGTCTCACAAGCTATAAAACAGCTTCTCAGACTTGAATGTGTTTAAGAATGCCCCAGGATCTTGTGAAAATGCAGATTGTGATTCAGTAGGGCAGGGTGGGGGCTGGGATTCTGCATTTTTAACTAGTTCCAGGTGATGTTGGTGTTGTTGATGCTCCTGGTGGATGGACTGCACTTTGAGGAGGAAGACCTTACATAAAACTGGACCATGAATAAAGCTATGTAGTAGTCTTCTGAATGCTAAAACCTGTAAAGCTGAACCTTGCATACCAGGAGGGCATGTGGTTGCTTTCTGCTCAGGGCTAGTCACTGGTCTATTGTGGTGAGACAGAGGGCCCTCAGCCCTGTGGCTTCCATTCAGGCCTGTAATAGCTGCTAGGAGTAGCTGTTCAGAGCAGGGAGGTTATGGGGTCTTCTAGTTGGGATATAGGGAACTCTGGTAGCGTAGTGTCTAAAGCACTTGACTGCTGACCAGAAGGCTGGCAGTTCAAACCCACCAGCCACTCCTTGGAAGGAAGGTGGGGCAATCTACTTGATACTGCCTCGGAAACTCAAGGAGGGGTCGCTATGAGTCGGGTCCAACTCGACAGCACATAAAACAACAAAAACTGTTGGGATATGAGTAAGCAAAGGGACATGGTTTTATTTTTTCATAAAACCACCCACTGCCATTGAGTTGATTTTGACTCATAGTGACCCTCTAGGACAGAGTAGTTTCCAAAGCTGTAAATCTTTATAGAAGCAGACTGCCTCATCTTTCAGCTGGTGGGTTCAAACCACTGACCTTTTGGTTAGAGCCAAATGCTTTAGCCACAGTGCTACCAGAGCTTTTTCCTAAGTTTTAGTTAATTTGTTCTCCTCATTACACTATTGATTATATTCTGTAATTTTACTTCCTCCAATTCAGCCTGCATTTTCTCATGTATCATAGTGCTTTCCAAGTTAAATGATCACAAAGTTTAAAAATATATATCCATTGTTGCTTTGAAGAAGTCCAAGCAACATGTAAGACATTAGCAAAAAACAAGCTTCTAGGAATTGATGGAATACCAATTTAAATGTTTCAGCAAACAGATGCAATGCTGGAAATGCTTACTTGGCTATGCCAAGAAATTTTGAAGACAGTTACTGGGACAACTGACTGGAAGAGATCCATATTTGTGCCCATTGCAAAGAAAGGTGATCTAACAAAATGTGGAAATTATCGAATATCATTAATACTACAGTTTTGCTGAAGATAATTTAAAAATGGTTGCAGCCGTACGTCAACAGGGAACCCCCAGAAATTCAAACAGTATTCAGAAGAGAATGTGGAGTGAAGGTTATCATTGCTGATGTCAGATGGATCTTGACTGAAATTGGAGAATACCAGCAAGATGTTTACCTATTTTTTTCCCCCCAGATAAAGTGTTTGACATTTCTCTTTGTCATTCTTTCCTATCCCTTCTTGACTTTTTTGTTTTATCCGTTGGCAAATGCTGCCCTTTTGATCTTGTATGGGTTATTGTTCTAATAAGTATGTACCTCCCTGGTATTACTGTTCACGTTATAGGCCTGTCTATTAGGGCATGAAGGTTGAATACAGTTCCTGGTTAGAAGGGTGTCTGAGGGCTGTAGACTTAGGGTTCCACAGTCTTTATCAGACCAGTAAGGCTGTTTTTTTTTTTAATGGTTTCGAGTTTTCTTCCATATTTTCATCCACTTTGTTTGGGACCTCCTAGCGGTTCAAACCCACAAGCCACTCTTCAGAAGGAAGATTGGGCAATCTACTTCCATAATGATACTGCCTCAGAAACTCAAGGAGGGGTTGCTATAAGTCAGATCTGACTCAATGGCAGTGAGTTTGAAGTTTTTGGTGATCCCTAAGGAGCTCTGGTGGTATAGTGCCTAAAGGCATTTGACTGCTAACCAGAAGGCTGGGAGATAAAACCCACCAGCCATTCAGTGGAAGGAGGACTGGGCAATATACTTCCATATTTACTGTTTTGGAGACCCAATGGTTGCTATGAGTCAGAGTCAACTTGATGGCAGAGGGTTTTTTTTTTTGGTATTGTGATCCCTTACAGAGAGGTCAGAATTGGTAGCCAGGCACCATCTAGTTCTTGTCTCAGGATTGTGGATGTAGGCATTCACTGTTCTGTTAGTTACCTATGTTTTATTGACTGAAAAGGCATTCAACTGTGTGGATCATAACAAATTATGGACAACATTGTGATGAATGGGAATTCCAGAACACTTAATTGTGCTCATGCAGAATCTGTGCTTAGACTAAGACACAGTTTTTCAAAGAGAATAAGAGGATACTGCATATTTTAAAACAAGAAAAGATGTGCATCAGGGTTGTAAACTTTCACCATACTTATTCGATCTGTATGCTGAGCCAATAATCTGAGAAGCTGGATGTTTTGATTACCTCTGTGCTGCTCTAACAGAAATACTACAAATGGGATGGCTTTAACAAACAGGACTTCTTTCTCTTATAGTTTTGGAAGTTGGAAATCTCAGTTTCAGGTGCCAGGCTCTACTGGCTGGGTAAAAGCCCCTCAAACTTGGGCTTCAGTTCTGCCTCTTGCTACCAGCCCACTGAAGCTAGAGGTATCTCTTCACTCAGGCAGCTGCTAGCTGCTGAGGCTGACAAACCCAAGGTTGACAAGTGAAAAAGCATAGTCTTGATATTACCAAACCACATGTTGTTGTTGTTAGTTGCTGTCGAGTCATTACTGACTCATAGAGATCCCATGCACAGCAGAACGAAACACTGCCCCATCCCACGCCAGCTCCACGATCCCTGCTATACTTGAGCCCATCATCGCAGCTACCGTGTCAATCTATCTCGTTGAAGGCCTTCCCCTCTTGCGTCGACCCTCCACCATACCAAGTATGACATCCTTCTCCAGGGAATGGTCCCTTCT
>NW_006921694.1:3439072-3455978 GCF_000298275.1 Orycteropus afer afer | reverse complement strand
GGCCTCTTCCTTCTTCCTAGTCTGTCTCAGTCTGTAAGCTGGGCTGATACCTGTGCACCATGTGCATCCTGCTGGGTTTGAAACACCAGTGGCTCAGTCTGAAAACTCACATCAACATGTCACCACGGTAGGACAAACTGACAGACAAGTTTGTTTCCATGTTGGATACCTCCCCAAACCACATGGAAGGCCATTAATTCAAGTCCATTAGAAGTCCCAACATCATCAGGGCATCATGGCAGGCTGCTGAATAACAACTCAGCTACATGCAGGGTTCAAGCATGCCATCAGCTGGAGACCTTCCTCAAAGTTGCTTCTTATGTACTGAAAGCAGCCCACATCCCTAAAGCAGCTACTCAGCTGCTCCAGTAGCTTCCACCATGGAGTTATTTACCAGTCTCACCATGGGGAGTAACTACATCCAGCTGCTCAGCCACTCAACCAGGCCTAGCCAAGTTGACATACAACCATAACTACCACACTGGACTATATAAAGAACAAGGCTTTAGGATTGGAGGAAGACTCTAACAACCCGGGATATGCAGATGAAACAACCTTGTTTTTGGTGAAAGCATAGATGACTTGAAGCACTTACTGATGAAGATCAAAGATTACAGCCTTCAGTGCAGATTACACATCAATATAATGCAAAAATCCTCACAATTGGATTAATAAGCAACATCATGATAAATGGAGAAAAGACTGAAGTTGGATTTCATCTTACTTGGATCCACAATCAATGCCATTGGGCAAATCTGTTGTAAAAGACCTCTTGAAAGTGTTTAATCGAAGATGTCACCTTGAGGACCAAAGTGTGTCTGACCTAAGCCATGATATTTTAATTGCCTCATGTGCATGTGAATGCTGGACAATGAATAAGGAAGACCAAGGAAGAACTGATTTCTTTCAATTATGGTATTGGTGAAAAATACTGAATATACCATGGACTGCCAGAAGGAACAAATCTGTCTTGGAAGAAGGACAGCCAGAAAACTCCGCAGAAGCAAGGATGATGAGACTTTTTCTCATGTTCTTTGGACATCTAATCAGGAGGGACCAGTCCCTGAGAAGGATATCATGCTTGGTAAAGTAGAGGGTCAGTGAAAAAGAGGAAGACCCTCAACTAGTTGGATTGACACAGTGGCTGCAACAATGGGCTCAAACATGGCAGTGATTGTGGGCATGGCATAGGACTGGGCAGTGTTTCGTTCAGGTATTAATTGGGTTGCTATGAGTCACCAGCACCTAACAAAAAAAAATTGTGTCATTTGGAACACATTTTCTTAAACCTGCCTGAATACTCTGCTAGGTAAATATATTTACTCGGTATACCAGTAAATACATATACTCAGACCTCTGCCCTGCAGTTTTGAGTTTTGACTTTGTAGATCTGGAGTGGTTCTGGGAATCTATTTTCAAAAGAAGCTTCTGAATAGTTCTTGTGATCAGGCAGGTTCTAGAAACACCAATTTAGAGAAACCTTTTAGCAAACCTGCATAGCTGAGCCTGAGATCTGGGCTGTCTGAGGGGCACCCTCACTTGTTCTTTTTTTGGCCTCTTGGGTATTTACATTTGCTTGTGAAGGGCTGTCTTCTGTCCCATTGTCTCCACTTCAGTTTTTATCTTGACACATGTTTTCATTCTTACAGAGAGGCTCTTATCTTTGGTGGGACCAAATCAGAGAGTCCTTTATCAACAGTGTAGACAAGTCAGTTACTTGAAGCCTTTATTTTTAGGCAGGTTTTGTAGACCCTGATTATTAAATGGTTTGGGTACTTATGGAGATACAGGGCAATAGAGCTGTGGGCCTCTGCAGAGAAGTCTTAAAGAATGCCTTAAAGGCCACTTTGATTTTTAACACTTTCAGGAAGTCTTTTGCAGCAATATGTCATTTCATTTCTTGACTGCTGCTTCCATGTGCATTGATTGTGGGTCCCCTAAAATGAAATCCTTGATGTGAGTATTTTCTCCATTTATCATAATGTTGCTTGTTGATGCATTAACAGAAACATAAATAAGAATATGAAAATTTGCCAGCCCTTTAGAGAAATAAAGGAGCTCTGGTGGCGTAATGGATAAGGCATTTGGCTGCTAACCAGAAGGTCAGCAGTTCAAATCCACCAGCTGTTCTGTGGAAGGAAGATGGGGTGATCTACCTCTGTAAAGATTTACAGACTCAGAAACCCAATGGGGGTCACTGTGAGTCAGATTTGACTTGATGGCAGTGAGTTTGGTTTGGTTTTATAGAAATATACTTATTTTGGGGAGGAAGGGTAATTTCTTCTCTTTTTTGTAGGGAGTAGATAGATATCCAAAGAGAGGAACAGCTAAATTGGGTTCTTCCCAACCCTGAGTTATTCCATGGCTTCTGTCTGGGCCTCAGTGTCTCTGTAACTGTGAAGTTGATTCACACTCCAATAAGAAACTTGACCTGATAAAACCATGCAGTCCTTTCCAGGATGAGCTTACTGTTTCTTTGCTGGAGTGGCCAGATTCTTTATCTAGGTGGGAGGATAAGCATTGTCTAAAAGGAGAAGCATGTGTCTACTTTCCTTAAAGCCTTGATTCTTTTTATCCATAAAGAAAGGAGGCTGAAGGGAAGAGGAAGGGACGTGGTATTGGGAAAATGGAATCCTCCTGCAGTGCTACATCCTCACGCTGGAGGTAGACAGGGCTCTCTACCTCATCACTGTGCAGGGTAGGGTAGGTTTCAAGCCTCTACAAAGCTAGCTTTGTGTGTTTTCTTTTAAACAGAAATGGACTTCAAAGACCCTGTAGGATGTGAGGCCTCGAGCTGAGTCACAATTGGGTGACCCAGCCAGGCCTCCCCAGGACTATCAGTACTCCCATTTGCAGTAAGGCATTGGTTCTCAAACTTCAGTCACCTGTGCATCTGGATCACCTGTAGGTTAAAACACAGATTACTGGGTCCCACCCTCAGAGATTCCAATTCACTAGTTCTGGGGTTAGCCTGAGAATTTGCATTTCTAACATCCTCCAGGGTGATACTGATGCTATTGGTCTGGGCTCTACACTTGGAGAACCACTGTAATACCCTGAGGGTCATCCTTTGTTATTGTTGTTGTTATGTGCCCTCCAGTTGGACCCTACTCAGTGACCCCTCCTTGGGTTTCCAAGGCAGTATCACTATGGAAGAAGATTGCCCAACCTTCCTTCTGAGGAGTGGCTGGTGGGTTTGAACCGCCAGCCTTCTGGTTAGCATTCAAGGGCCTTAGGCACTATGCTATCAGAGCTCCTGAGGGCCATACTTTAAGAACCACTATAACATCCCTGCACTCATTGACCCTTGGGAGGGTGTGTTGAGGTAGGTAGGCTGCTCTAGAGCTGGTACCCTGAGCTGGTATATGCCTGGTGGGACTATCTTTAATCTCCTCCTGTTCAGAAGCACTGGTTCACTGGAGCAGATTTGCCCAATGCAATGTTATTTCATTTCTTGACTGTTGCTTCCATGGACATTGACTGGGGGGACCCTACTTCTGTCTCTGGTCTTCTCCATGACAGACCAAGGACAAGGCATTTTGAGCAGCTGAGAGGGCTTTCATGCCTCCATACAATCCATTTTCCTCTTTAGTGTTGCAGAAAGCTTTGTGAATACAGACATCACCATGCCACTCTTTTATGTAAGATCCTTCGTTGGCTTGCCATTGGCCCTAGGATGAAGTCCGAACTCTTAAAACAGCTGCGAGGCATTTCATGACTCCCTATGGCTACAGCGTCATCTTTTGCCATCTTTGTCTAGGCCTCTGGAAGACTCCAGTGGTCACTAACCCCTTTGCATTTGTAAATTCACTATGTTCTTCTTGCTTCTAGGGTGTCCCACAGTGCTGTTCCTCTCCCTGGCATGCTCTGTTGCTTGCTTTCTTGGTCTGTCCCAACTCCTGCTTGTCATACCAGTTTAGCCATCACTTGCTCTGAGGTCCTTCCTCTAACTCTTCTAGAAACAGCATCTGCTACCATGTCACCTTGTATCACCTTCACCTTGACCCTTATCATTTGTGGTGGCTAAGTTTGTTTGTCAACTTGGCTGGGCCTGGTTGAGTGGCTGGGCAGCTGAATGTAGTTATTCCCCATGATGAGATTGGTAATTAATTCCATGGTGGAATCTATGGGAGCAGCTGAATAGCTGCTTTGGGTATGTGGTCTGCTTCCCGTATATAAGAAACAGCTTTGGGAATGGTCTCTAATTTATGGCACACTTGAACCCTGCATGTAGCCTTGTCGTTGTTCAGCAGCCTGCCATGCTCTGCCAATCCTGAGACTTTCAATGGACTTGGATCAATGACCTGCTGTGTTGTTTGGTAACATCGAGACTGTGCCATTTTATTTGTTGACCTTGAGCTTGTTTGCCTCAGCAGCCAGCCTGAGTGAAGAGATGCCTCTAGCTTCAGTGGGCCGGGAGCAAGAGGCAGAGCTGAAGCCCAAGGTCTAGGGGCTTTCACCCAGCCCCTAGAGCCTGGCACTTTGAACTTGGACTTCTAGCCTCCCAAACTGTAAGAGAATAAACTCCTGTTTGTTAAGGCCATTCCATTTGTGATATATTTCTGTCAGAGCAACACTAGGTCCCCAAAACATCATTCATTCATCACTGTCATGATTGTGACCTGTTTACTTTTCTCTGTCTTTGTGGAGCAATCTCCCTGAGGGTAGAGGACCCATCATATACCCATTCTTGCATGATATACACCAAAACTCATTGCTGTTAAATTGATTCCAACTTATGACAACCCTGTGTGTTTACAGTGTAGAAGTGCTCATGGGGTCTTCTTGGCTGCAGTCTTTACAGAGGCAGAGCTCCAGGCTTTTCTTTTGCGGTGCCTCTCGGTGGGTTGGGACCGCCAACTTTTAGGTTGGTAGTTGAGTGCAAACCATGTGTGGCCCCTTTTTTAATCATTCTGTGAGGAAGGTGCTGCAGGGGAGGAAACCAAGGCACCTGTCTTACACTTCTACTGAGTTAAAAAGCCAGATTTCTCCTCCAGATCTGTTTGGCCCAACCCCTTGGCCAAATGACACTGGACACTTTGTTTGAGACCAAGGAAGCCCAGCCGTGGTCTGCAGGACTCTGCTTGGACCATTAAAGGCCTAACTACCCTATGTTAACAAAAATGGCCTTTTTCTGTTGTTCTTCAGGTAAACTGGGAAGCAGACTCCTGACTTCACAACTGGCCTCTAATTTCTTCATCTTGTCAGAAAACACCTCTTCATCCAGGTAAGGTATTGGCTCCTGTGACAGCTCATGCCTAGGTGGAGGTTGGAGAATTGTAGCCACGACAGATGAGCTTTGATAACTACCCAAAGTTCTGCTTCATTAAAAACATCCTTACATTTAGGGCAATATCTCCTCTCAGAAAGGTGTCAAGTGGCCCCCTGTGGCTCTGTCTCCCTGGCTGGCTTTCTCCTGGGCCCTGCTGGCCATCTCATCACTCAGCACCCTTTCTCTTGTACCAAGAATCCTTCTCCACCCCGCACCCCTCATTGCCATTGGTCCTTTAGAACTTCTTTTCCTCTTTTAGGACCTAGCTCAAAATTTACACTTTATCCATCATATTATCTGGACAAGAGATTATGTTAGCATAGCTTTTTTTTTTTTTTTCCCAGCAGAATTCACCACTTCTCTGAGCTCACACAGCACATTGCGCTTACTGTGGTGAGCTCTACTTGTTCATGTGTCTTTTTTCCCCCTCTCTGGTCTATGAGTTCTTTTTGCTACTACCATCCCTCACCTAGCATGGTTCTTGGCTATGATAAATTTTTCAATAAAGGATGAATGTCAGTTTGAGGAGGAAAAAAGAAAAGCTAAGGCATAGCCACACACACACCCTCACACAATCCTAACGTAGTCATAAACCAATTAAATGATTGCTTTATTGATGAATTGCATGACTGTTGGTTACATTACCATACATAATTGAGAACTGACCATCATATAGTTGAGTCAGTAGGAGTTTAGATTCTCAGTTCTACTGAAAAGTGTACTCACCCATTGCCACTGAATTGATTCTGACTCATAGCAACCCTCTAGGACAGAATAGAACTGCACTATAGGGTTTCTAGGGCTGTAAATCTTTATGGAAAGGAGACTGCCTTATCTTTCTCCCATGGAATGGCTAGTGGGTTCGAATTGCCTGCCTTTTGGTTAGTAGCCAAATACTTTAACCAGTGAGCCACCATAGTTCTTTTTGAAAAGGGTAAGAAGTCTTGAATTTTTGTTTCATTGTCTCTGTCTTCTTGAGTAGGATAGTGATGCTCGGTCAGGGGAGCAGACATATACTAAATGGCAACCTGTGGCTGTGAGCAGTCAGCCCATTGGCTTCAGCCCACTGTGGTATTGAACGTATATGTAAATGTGCACAGTAAGGGAGCAAACAAAAGACTTTCCCAATTAACAATCTATAGGAAAAAAAAAAAAGATACTTCTGAGTGGCTTGAGAATTTGTTTTAAAACAGTTTGTTGTTAGGTGCTGAGTCAATCCTACTCATAGTGACTCCATGTGACAGAGTAGAACTGCCCTATAGGGTTTTCTAGGATGTAATCTTTATGGGAGCAGATCACCAGGTCATTCTCCCACAGAGCCGCTGGGTAGGTCCGAACTGCAAACCTTTTAGTTAGCAGCTGAGCTCTTAACTGTTGTGCCTCCAGGGTTTAAATAATTTTAATGAAAAAGCTTTTAAATCAGTTCATTTGCATTTCCCGGTGCTTCTTGGTAAATTGGGTGCTTTGACTGATTGGCTTGATGCATTATTGCTTTATCCTGTAGTTTGGGAGTAGAAACACCATAGATGCTGGTTCACCTCATTGTCAGAAACAAAATGGAGCCTGGGTTTTGTCAAGAGCTAGTGGGTGGCTGAGTTCACTGTAGGTTATGTGTGTGTGTATGTGGGTGGGTGGATAGTACTAAATCTAGTCAAGGACTTGTTTCCCCAGGAGAATATAGTCTTCAGGTTTTGTTCTTGTCTTCCTCTTCTGCTTTGTGTTAACATTACTCTTCATTCACCCTTTCCTATCGTTTTAATTGGCTATGTGAGCACTAAGGCAAAGAGACAGAAGTTGTCTTCTGGTTTCTGTATGTGCTTTCCACAACCCAGTAGAAGTTCCCAGCCATCAAGCTGCACATAAAAGCCGTAACATACTCATGGTTTCTTCCACCTGGTGATAAGCCCGTCACACAGTTGCCTCAAGGAGAACTTAGTAAAAGACAAGGCAAGAAGAGATTTGACTCCCAGCCAACCCTCTTCATGCTCTTAAGCTTCCTAGAGCTTGAGAGGAGTGAAGACTTTAGCCATGACCAGAAACTTCCAGACTCAGTGGAATTCAGTTTTGTCTGTCATACTTGGAAAATAAACTAAGGAAAGAAATTGAAATTGAAAAACCCAGATGTTAAAATCAGAGTGAGTTTTAGCAATCTCTGGTATTTGAGATACTGTTGAATGTTTTGTGTTGCACATCCCTTGGAGGCTGAGTGCAGGGCAGTTGTTGTGTGGTCTTCACACTGGGGAGTGCTTGCCAAATGACTTGCAACTCATTAGGCTTCTAGGAGATGTCTCATTCTCAGAGTGCCTCCTCTTTCACAATATGGTTCTAATCAGATTAGACAAAAACCATAGCAGGTTAAGACCTCTACTGGAGCTCACTCCCCCTCTGTGCAGGGACATTCACACACAGGTGCGGGGTCATGCACACTTCACAGCGGTCTCTGGTTGAATTATGCCTGCCCCGCATCGCATGGTCCTAACCAGAAATGGTATAGCTCCTGGGTTTCCTTAGAGCTGCTTCTGAACTTTGTTTTTTGGACTTCTAATACAGTGCTATTTGTTCATTCAGTGAAAGTTGCTAAAGATGGGACTGCGAGTGCCTCATCAGCAGAACCTGTACATCAGAGTTTGTGAGTGAGTATGTGTGTGTGAGAGCTATTTCCGTGCATTGTCCTTGTTCCAAGAACACTGTCCAGCATAGAACGGTGTCCCAGGATAGGCATTTGGGAGTAATCAAGGGTAGTCAGAGCAAAGGCAACTAACGGACACAGCACTAGTCTTGGACTCCAGTGTCATTAACTGACAATTCTCTCTGTTGCTGAAATGTCTCAGACTTGGACTTGAACCAGACTGGCAGTTGATTACCAATATAATAAATAAATGGGCACATTCCCCCTCAGGCCTTTTTTTTTTTTTTTAATCTTCAGTTATAGTTTCTTAAGACCCAGGTTCGATTCTTGGCCAGTGCACCTCAGGCATAGCCACCACTTATCTACCAGTGGAGGCTTATACGTAGCTATGATGTGGATAGCAGCAGAGTGTCCAGATGAAGACAGACTAGGAAGAAAAGCCTGGCAATCTCCTTCAGAAAATCAGCCAGTGTCCCTATGGGTCACAACAGTCTGATCCCATTGTGCATGGGCTGCCATGAGTCAGAGGTTGACTCCAGGCAACTAATAGCAACAACAACAACATAGTTTCTTAAAGAGGAAACAAACTCTCCAGAATAGCCTTTCAAGTTTAATTGCAAAGCTGTACTGATATTTCTGGGAAGAGTTTGCTCTTCTCTGTTTCCAGAGACAAATCAGGACTTCATTTCTGAACCTTTTTTTACTTTGATCAGATAGCTAGCCAGCTGTGGTTTGCTGGCTGGTTTTCCCCAGGGCTTTGAACTGGTTCAACCCTCTCCTGAGAATTTGCCTTCCCATCCCACCCAAGAATCACCTGGAGTTCTTGTTAAAATGTAAATTCTGATTCAGTATGTCTGGGGGTGGAAATGCAAATTTTCAGCAGGGAATCCAACTGGAATGAATGGTTCAAACCTTGGTTTTCCTTTCCACAACAGGGGCTTTGTTGTTGGCTTGAAAGAAAACGTACAGATACTTGTTTCTGGGGAAGAAAAAAGGTGATTTTAAATGGAATCATCTTAGATTTTGGCTTTACAAGTGGACTTGAGGTGTCGTTTTAATCACTCTTGTATGTCCTCTGTCAGTTAAGAAGTGGCTGTTTCCTGTTGCTCTCAGTGTCTGTTTAGGATTAGGAGTTGGAAGGAAGGAGGCTTTTGGATAACAAGTGAATAGAAGTAACATTTTCCAAATAGCAAAGGAGAATGAAAACCTTTCCTCTTTCCACTTCTTTTAGCCAGTTGCCCTTGAGTCGATTCCAACTTTGGTGACCCCATGCATTTCAGAGTAGATCCGTGCTCTGCAGCATTTTAAATGTTTGGTTTTTTGGAAGGAGATCCCTAGGTCCTTCTACAACACCTCTGGGTGGACTTGAACCTCTGACATTTCAGTTAGCAGCTGAGTGTGTTAACCATTTGTACCACCCCAGGCGCTCCCCATCTCTTTTAATGATGATAAATAGCTAGCATTTTATAAGATTGGTTTTGCCCACAAATCAGTGAGCAATTTCTGAGTCTTCGGGAATTTTATTTTCCCAGAACCCTTCTTCAGACGGCTTATCCCAAAGCCTTGGTTAGCTGTCTTTGAACTACTTGCCTCCTCCGCTGATACATATCTTTCTCCTCCTTTATGTGCGCCTTGGCAAGGCCTGGTGATTTCCTCTGCTGCATTTTGTCTGCCTTGCTGGGCCTGCTGCGAAGAAGTCCTTCTTCCCTTTATGGCCACAATCAGGAAAAGAAAACAAACAGCTGAAGCTCCCATTGCAGCCCAGCAGGCTGGGGAAAACAGTTCTCTTTCTCCTTGTTCCTGGGTTCAAAGTACATTAGCATTTTATGGGGGTGATCAGCCCTCCAGAGGTGCAGGTTTGTGGTGGGCCTGTGTGTTAGCCCAGTGGGCAATTATCCACGCTCACCTCCTTTTTTGCCTTTGCCTTTCTGGCTGAATTGACACGAATGCTCCTAGTGAGAAGGGGCTACTGCTCCTTTGAGTGGAGCACCAGGCAGGGGTGGGGAAACATTTGATCTTGTTCAAAAGGGATGTCTCTGAAGCATGAAGATTGAACTGATTGTGACCCCACCCCAGGGGAAGGAGAAGCTCCCTCTGGAGAGCAGCCCAGGAGGAAGAAGCTGTCAATTACTAATCCCATTGGCCTGTGGGTCTTCAGGGTCTCATATCCATTTAAAAGAGAGAGAATTGGGGCTGAAGGTAATAAAGCAGCCCTTAAATTAGAGGAGCAGGGGGCCAACTCATCTAATTTTGTGGTTGTTACTGAGGAATAAAAGGCAGAGATCATTTCGTTAGTCTCTTTGAGATCTTTATCACAGTGAGATGGCATTTTGGGATGTGGCAGAGCCTCATAGGGACTGTCTGTTTTCTCCAGATAAACCCAGAGCTAGATTTCCATGGGGGCATGGTGTTGGAGAGGCATGTTAACCCTTTTAGGGCAGAATGGTCAGGAACACAGTTACTGCTGCCCTAAGTGAGAGGATGGGGTCCCTGGGTGGTGCAAACAGTTAAGCACTTGAGTCTACCCAGAGCACCTTGGAAGAAAGGCCTGGAGATTTGCTTCTAAAAAATCTGCCATTGAAAACCCTGCAGAGCTCTTCTCTGACACACGGGGGTGCAATGGGGCAGAGTTAAGGTGACAACAACTGGTTTGGTGTTTTTTGTTTGTTTATAGAGAAAGATTAGTGATTTGAAACAGTTGGTTTCAATCCCAAACTATCGCCCTGCTAGTTACTTGAGAATATGGCATTCAAACTGAAAACCAAAGGAACACATCAGAGGATAGCTCATTTTAGAGTTGGGTGTGGTCCTTTATGTCTAAGGAAGGCTTGCCAGTCATTTGATAGAAGGAGCTTGATGATCTCCTGGCAAATTCCATTGAGACGACTGTGGTTTGTTTCGGTGTTAAAGCACAACGGTCAGAGTTAGCAGAGAAATGATAGGTGTCTTCTCTTTGATTCGTGTGTTCTTTTCACAGTATACCTTCATGCCTGCTGCTTTAGATGTATGTGTCTGGGTAGGCAGGCACTTCTCTCCATGTTTACAGGGAGAGAGTGAGACAAAGAGCAGTGAGGTGACTTGCCCAAGATCTCCCGGTAGGGAAGTAGGGGTATCTGAGGTTCCATCCTGGACTGATAACTTTCAAGCTAAGCCCTCTGAGATCATAATTTGAAGAAAGAAGAATGGAGGAGCAGGAGGAGGAGAGTGATAAAGATTTATCCAAGAGAAGGGAGAGAGAAGAGCAAAGTGGTGGTGAAGAGATAGTTCTCTGTGCCAGCCACCAGCTGGCACCATTCTCCAAGGCAGCTTGGTTTCTTTCTGAGGGGGAACAAAGTGATCGAGGGTAGACAGGGCAAGGGAAGACTTCGGGTGGGAGGAGGGCATTGGGAGGTGAGGATGGAAAGGACTGTTGGTATGCCTGAAACATTTGTCAGCAGTGTTGACTAATTTGTGGAGTGTGTGTGCATACAGTTAGAAAGGATGGAGCTGTCGACTGTCCACATCACTGCTTCTTGTGGGTTTATTTCTGGGGCCCAGCCATTTCCGGGTCCATCTTTTTACATTCTTATTACCTCATGTCTGATTGCTTCCTAGTCTAGCTCCTCCCCCTCAGCTCTGAAGAATGAAAATGCCTATTAAGGTATGCTAATGAGAATCTTAACCACAGTTAGGTATCCTTAATTAGACCTTAAGATTTTAGAGTTCTTATAAAAATCTATTTTTGCAGTTGGTTCAGGAGCTACTATTTTCACCCTGTGAGTTGATAAAGTAAACTGTAGACACCTCCCTTTTTGGTGGATACTGGGCTCCTGGGAACTCTCAGAAGGCAAACTCTCACCAAATATTTTCCTGAACTGTTATCTGAGGAGAATTCTTAGAAGGGAGGGTGAGAGTGGTGGTAGGAAGGGAAGATTTTTACTTACTTTCAAGAGTGCTTCTTCATATCCTTTGCAAGAATCTTTGCCCCTGTAGTACTCAGAGGCAAGAGTCATCTTACTTTGGCCATATGCTATTCCTTTCCTTCTTTACCATGGCTAATCAGAAGTTGGCTGCACTTCAGTGCTTCTTAAAAGCTTTTCTCTCTGGCTTTGTCCAGGAAGTTGAAGTGCAGTGTCAGAAATGATGTTAGTTGATGAAGAAGAAATAAACAAACCCAGACAACACGTGAGGAAGCCTTGGCTGTCCTGCTCCTGTTTTTTTTTTTTTCTTTTTTTCCTGAGGTTTTGATTTGAAGGGACCAGATTTCCTCCATGTAGAAGGAATGGGACTGTGAAGATCAGTGTGCCAAAGAGCCTTAGATGTTCATGCCAATGGGCCTTCTAGATTAGGGCAACACTTGGTCTAATAACCTCTGGGGTGCAAATGAATAGTTTATGTTTGGCAGAATCTAGGTAAGTTGCATGGCTAAAACCTGAGCTATGTGTATGTAGAATAAAAATAGCATCTGTTCAGGGAAATGGAACATCCTAGAATGCTTCAGTCCCCTCTTGGCACCAAAACAGAGGGCAAAGGAGAGCTAAGAGGGACTCTAAAGAACTTCTTGTCCAAGCCTCTGAATGACTCGACCAAAACTCATGAAGACAGAGGTCTTAACTTATATGGTCTGTTCACTTTTGTGCTTTGGTCCCTATCCAGTATTAGATGCTTAATATGCATTTGTTAGGTGAATGGTTGATATAAATGATGTGACTTTAATGACTTTAGGCTCCTCATCCAATTGTTCATTGAGATGGGGGCAAAAATCTGTAAGATGTGGTGCCAGGCAGCTTTTAGGTAGTGGGGGAGTTCTTGAGATTACATATAGATTAGAAAATGGAGACACAACAGGATGCAACTGGTTCCTTAAAGTTGGTGGTGGGTGAGTGGGTAGGTGGGAGGCAGGACCACTGCATTGCTCAGCATTCCGTATTCTTTGTGAATGATATCCCCCCAGAATATGCAGCGCCTCTGCTATGGAGGAGTCGTAGCCTCAAGAGCTCAGCCTCCCTGCAGCAATCAGAATGACTCTGGGGACAAATGGGCTTGAAGTTGCCCCTCTACTCAACAACAGTATCCAGCAGCTGGGAGCCCATCCCTCTTTTGTGGCCTGATCATTCCTTTTTCAGAGGGACACATTCCTTGAAACTGATCAAACTTTAGATCTGTTCATGGAAGTGGATGTGTGGGTGTGACTGGAAGGTGTTTTGAGTACTGTAGCCGTAGGACTAAGTTTTCCAAACTAATGATACCATTATCTAGTAAACCAGGGTCTCCACTACTGCCCTACCTCATGTTGAAAAGCACAGCCTGCTTTCATTGGCCCCAACCAATAAGCCAAGTCATGCAATTAGAAACCCACAATGGTAAGTTACTGCTTCTTCCAGGCTTCTGACTCAGAGCCACTGCTGTTCATTTATCTCCTTTATTTAACTTCCCAGTTAATTCACAATTAAATTTTTTTTTTTTTTTTTAATTATATCAAACAAACAAACAAATCCAAACCTGTTGCTGTTGAGTTACTTCTGATTCAAGCTGACCCTATGTGTTTGGGGAACTATGCCTCATAGAATTCTCAGTGACTTAGTTCTCCATAATCTGATGGAAGTAGATCACCAGGCCTTTCTTCTGAAATGCATCTGGGTGGATTCAAACTTCCTACCTTTTGGTTAGCAGCCAAGTGCTTAACTGCCTGCACCATCCAGGGACTTTTTAATTACAAGGAAATTTTAAAATCGATAGTAGTTATAGTGAGATTAAGTCAATATTCAGAGTTGCCAAAGTAAATTTATAAAGTTAGGAAATCTTATGTAAATTCATAAACTCTGACCTGAGTAGATGTTGGTAGGTTTTACTCACCCACTCTGGTCCATCTATCCATCTTCATCCTGGCTAGTGGTATGTCTGTTTAAAGTGACCTATAAGCTTGGCTGTGCTATCCATTTTTTTTTATTGTGGTTTGGGTGAAAGTGTACAGAGTAAATTTGTTTTCCATTCAACAGTTCATGAGTATTTTGTTTTGTGACATTGCTTGCAGTCCCCACAATGTAACAGCTCTCTTCCCCACCATGTAGTGTTGATGTCCAGGGGAGAGTATACTTCCTCTGGAATCCTTAGGGACTGGCCATTTTCGTGTGGCATTTTTATGCCACTTGAGTGAGAGAGATAACAAGTCCTCCTCCCAGAGGTCCACTCCTCCCTGGCAATCCCTTTCACTGTTCTCTTGACTTCTGGAGATGCTGACTTATACAATGTTTCCATACTTGTCTCCAGGAAATATGCAGCAGGCATCCAATCTCCTGGTGTAGTGTAAGACAAGCTATAGCCTAACTCTGATTTATGACTACAGAGAGAATTGGCTTCTACTCTAATTAAAGATCACAGGGCTTATTGATCTCAAGCTGGCAGGCTTTCTGCAAACCAGAGGTGGATTTGATCAGGTCTCCATAGCAGCAAGAGGAATTCTCTCTGCTATCTGGATGATGTGGACTGGAATAAAGAGAACAAACTTGAACTTGCACAGTGGCCTTAACCCTTACTTTGTTTTTAGGTGAAAACTGGGCCATCAGAAGTTAGTTTGTGTTAGCGCTCATAGTCTGGTGTTTGAACTTCCCCTGGGGAAGTTGCCTCTTTCATGGTCACTTGTGAGCTTGTCCTGTTGTACAATAATAGTGTAATGTTTTTGAAGTGAATGTACATATTAACATGAACCCAAAATTGTCTATGTTCAAAACCACGCAAATTAGAAACAAATTCAATATTTTAAGAGTACACTTATGTTGATATAACAGCCTATTTAGAAAATGTAGTGTTTTGAATTCATTTTAATATGGGGAAAACTTGATTATTCTGTTTGGTATTCTTGAAAGCACAAACAAAAGTGAGGTTGGAGTGCCCATCTTCTTTGGCTATGAGCCCTGAGCTTTATGAAGTGTAATTTAGAAAACAAACCCTTTAGTAGAAAAGTGTCTCAGCGTTGCCTGTTGATGTAGGCACATTATAGTTTGCATGTGACAAAACATGTGACATGCTTCAATTCAGGAGTGTTCTTTTTTTCTTAGCACAGAAGCACAAAGACAGTTAGTGGAAGTTTATGTAGTAGTGCTCATATTTACAAAATTAAATGTCAAAATGTAGTGTAATTCTGTATTCACAGGATTCTAAGTTGCTATAAAGACTAATGCTAATGTAGAATGTTGGTTTATATCATTATTTTCTTACAAATTGAAACCAAACCCACTGCCATCGAGTTGATTCTAACTCATAGCAACCCCCGTTGGGTTTCTGAGGTGGTAAATCTTTATGGAAGTAGATTGCCCCATCTTTTTTCCATGGAGTGGCTGGTGGGTTTCAACTGCCAAACTTCTTTCTACTTAGCAGTCAAATGCCTTAGGCACTGTGTCACCAGAGCTCCTTTATAAAGTGAAAGTCCAAACCAAAAACCCGAACCTGTTGCTGTTGAGGCAATTCCAACTCATAGCAATCCTATAGGACAGAGTAGAACTGCCCCCATAGGGTTTCCAAGGCTGGAATCTTTATGGAAGCAGACTGCCTCATCTTTCTCCTGTGGAGCAGCTGGTGGGTTGGAATACCTGACCTTTTGGGAATGCTTAGCCATGAGAAAATTCATTAATTACTCTCCAAATCAGGTATAAATCTCTTAGGTACAGGTTTATAGGGAGTGAGAGTGTAAAAGTCAAAGTTTGTGGCTATTTTACAAGCACCTTTCTTCCAATTTTTATAACACAAATTGGGGAAGTCCTTGATGTGTCCATCTTTTTTCCTGTTGATCAGGCAGTCTACATTTTCTCTGGATGATTTTCTTTCTGCTATGTGATTTCCCCAAACTGGTATTAAATCCCTGATCATTACCTCGATTTAATTGCCCCCTGTTTATAAGGCCTGAAATGTTGGAACTTTGTGAGAGGACCTAGTTCTTCCTGCACTCTGGCAAGGCCTCAAAGATGTCTTGGTTTATGTCACCTGTTCCTTTCTGGAGCCCAGTTCTGCCTAACAAGCAGCCCCAGCTCACCCTGAATCTAAAGAGCATGCATTTTCTGTAACCTAAAAAAATGTTAATGATTAAATATACAGGACTGGATTTTGTTTGGTGATTATACAGCCTGTTTAAATGTTTTACCGATTAAAAACATTAGAAAATTTAGTGGCAGCCTTTTAAGAGGAAGAGAATGTGTGGAGACCTGCCCGCTCAGCCCCATTTTGCCCTTGTGGGTAGACCGACCTCTTTGTGTCTGGGCAGAATCTGTGATAGGGAAGGCCCAGCCTTGAGAACCAGGCAGGCCTGGTTCTAGTCCCTGCTCACTGCTTCCTCTCTCTGTGACCTTGGTCAAGTTGTCCTGGTGGTGCAGTGGTTAAGTGATTTGAACCTACCGGCAGCTCTTGGGAGAAAAGACATGGTAATCTACTTCCATAAAGATTACATCCTAGGAAACCCGCTGGGGCCAGTTCTACTCTGATATATGGGGTCACTTTGAGTTGGAATTAAGTGAATGGCACACAACAACAACAATTCCAAGACTTATCTATAAAATGGGGATAATCATACCTACTTTTTAGAATTGTTAGGAGGATTAAATTGGATACCTTAGAGTGTTGCTAGAATGCAGTATAGGGTAAATATTACTACTTGTGGTTGGGCGCAACTCTGCTTTGAATAATCCAGGAACTACTGAAAGTTGCCTGTTTTTTTCCCCCTTAGTAGAGGTGCTCAAAGCACTTTTTTTGTAGCTGCTGATTTTTAGGCACATAAAATTAAATCAAGTCCATTTTAACTCATGGTGACCCCATGTGTAGCAGAGTAGAACTATGTTCCATACAGGGTTGTGCCCTTGGAGCACGACCTTGGGTGGACTTGACCCTCCAACCTTTCAGTTAGCAGCCTAGCACGTTAACCACTCGCACCACTCAGAGACTTCTTTCAGGCATGTTGATGTTAGGTGCCATTGAGTCAGTTTCCACTCCTAGTGACCTGAGGTAGAGGAGAACTGCCCCATAGGGTTTCCTAGGCA
>NW_006921694.1:3429122-3438357 GCF_000298275.1 Orycteropus afer afer | reverse complement strand
CCCCCCCCCCCCCATAGACTGCCTCAGAATCTAAAGTCTAACAAGATCCCCCGGTGATTCTTATACATACACCATTAACAGGCTGGTCTGCTAACAGTCCTGCACTGCAGCTCGCACCAATCCAGCAAGGTAATTTATTTCACTGAGGGAATTGTGGTTTTAAGTACCATGTTTCGGTGTCATTGAAACCTTGGTTTAAGAGGAAAATAGCAATTAATGTTTAGAAATAGGAAATGGTTTTAGAAATTTGTGGTGGGAGAGACTCAATAAAAATGGCTATCAGGAGATCCCTGAAGGTGAATGTTAGAGTTTATAAATGGTGTTTTCTGTCTTGTAACTTGACAGCCTTTGATTTGTAAGTGTAAACCAAAGTATGACCACCACAAACAGAGCAGAGTGTGTGAGAGAGTATTCCTGCAAAGAATGAAAGTCACTCCATGGAGATGTGCAAGCAGGCATCTGTGTTATCTTAGGGACAGGTGGCAGAGGACAAGGGTGTGTTTGGCCAGATTAGGGCCATGTCTGTGTCATTGCTGTTATTGTTCTCCTGCTGGGAAATGACAGATGGAAGAGCCTGTACTGAAAGAAGGGCTGTTAATCTGTAACTCTTGGTTTGCTTGCATTCATGCATAAACATTTTGGCTCCTTATTGTAAAGAAACACAAGACCAGAGCATATGGAAGCCGCCAAGTACTGAATCTTTTAAAGTATTCTTTTTGCTTGTTTGTTTTTTGTATTACTAATGTGACTAGGTTATCTAAATTAAAAAAAACACTTAAAGATTAAAGTGATTTTTATGATGAGAATCACTGTTTTCAAACTTTTAGTAGCAGAACTCTTTTTGAATGAAATATTTCAGTGGAGCTACATCATATGTGCATATGCTGCCGTTGTTAGGTGCTGTGGGGTTGGCCGACTCACAGCGACCCAATGTGTAATAGAATGAAACACTGCCCAGTGCTATGCCACCCTCACAGTTGTTGCTGTGTTTGAGCCCATGATTGCAACTACTCTGTCAGTTCATCTTGTTGAGGATCTTCCTCTTTTTTTTTTTTTTTTTTATCAAGCATGATGTCCTTCTCCAGGAATCAGTCCTTCCTGATAACATGCCCAAAATATGTGTGTGCATATAACATATAGAATTTCCATTATACATGCACACACAATTAGGGAGAGAGAAATCATGATGGAAGTAATGTGGAGAAATGCTTTAAAGTCCACTCAATTAGGAATCGATTCCTTAAAGCAGGAGTTCTCAGTGCTGGCACTACTCACATTGGAGCTGGATAATTCTTTGTAGTGGGGACTAGCTTGTGCATGTTGTCCTGGTTTAGCAACAGTTCTGGCCTCTACCCACTAGGTGCTGATAGCATACCCCAAGTTGTGACAGTCAAGACATTGACAAATGTCTTTTGGGGGTGAACACAGTCATTCCAGTTCAGAACCAATGCTTTAAAGTAAGAGTGATGCTTCTCAACCTCACAGGTGGAGACACTCTCTTAGATCATCTTGCCTTACTGAGTATGAGTGAGTGAATGAAAGAAAATAAAGACTCTGAGGCATACGAAGTGTGAACTGCAAAGAGTAGCTCAGAGACAATTAGTTTAAAGCATTAGGGATTTACTCCTCAAGAGAGAGCGGCCTCAGACTGTTTCTTAGAATTTTCTGAAGGCCAAAGCTGTATAAGGAAAGCGATAGGTCTACCTAAACAAATCTTTGGCTCATCAGTTCACAATTTCTTGGTAGTAGTGGGGTTCATGGGTGATATTTGAGCCCCAAGTCCTTTTATTGAGTCTCAATAATACCATTGATTGGGCTGTTTTCCTGCGGTTTTTGACCAGTTTTCTGAAAACCAGTCACTCTGGTTCTTCCTTAGACTCTCTGACTGCTTGTAGCCTCTAGGCTCAAGAGTTCCGAAACAGGCGATTCTGTATATATATGCTCAAGGCTCAATGAAGGTTACCTTTATCAGAGTGATTGAAATTTTTTTAAAATACAGAATGGCTGGAAAGGTAATAGTTTTTAAACTGGGCCCCTTTCCTTGAATCTGAGTGGACTTGTAACCTCTCAGACCTGTAGACTATGGCCGGAGGGCCATTATGTGATTTCTGTGGTTAGGTGGTGAAAAGGCCATGCACCTTTTCCTTTGTTCACTAAAATAACTGCTCTTCAAGTCCTGAGATGCCGTTTAAGAAATCTGACTACCCTGAGGCTATCATGGTGGGAAAGGCCATACTGAGGCACTCCAGTGGACAGTCCTAGCTAATCCCAATCATCCCCACCTGACATGTGAATTTAGCCAGTTCAGTGCTGCCTAATGACCTCCACCATTGCCACATGGAACAGAAACATCACCAGTTGCCCAAATTCCTGACCATAAAAACTTATTGTTTGCAAATGAGTCCTAAGAAATAAATCAACCACTTCATCTGGTGCTCTATGGAAAAACTTATGCTAGAAGCTTCCTAAGAGATGGTTTGTTGGTCTCTAATGTGACTATATGAAGAAAAACGTGGTATCAGGATTGGAGGAAGAATCATTAACAACCTGAGATATGCAGACGATACAACTTTGCTTGCTGAAAGTGAGGATGACTTAAGGCACCTACTGATGAAGGTTGAAGAATACAGTCTGCAGTATGGATTACATCTCAACATAAAGAAAACAAAAATCCTCACAACTGGACCAATGAGCAGCATCACAATCAATGGAGAGAAGATTGAGGTTGTCAAGGAATTCACGTTGCTTGGTTCTACAATCGATGCCAACGGAAGCAGCAGTCAGGACATTAGACGACGTGTAGCATTGGGAAAGTCAACTGCGAAGGAACTGTTTCAAGTGCTGAGGAGCAAGGATATCTCCTTGAGGACTAAGGTGCGCCTGACACAAGCCATGATATTTCCAATCACCTTGTATGCATGTGAGAGCTGGACAATGAATAGGGAAGACCGAAGAAGAGTTGATGCTTTTGAGTTGTGGTGCTGGCGAAGAATGCTGAAAGTACCATGGACTGCTAAAAGAACTAACAGATCTGTCCTGGAGGAAGTGCAGCCAGAATGCTCCTTGGAAGCAAGAATGGCCAGACTTCGTCTCACCTATTTAGGTCATGTTGTAAGAAGGGACCATTCCCTGGAGAAGGATGTCATGCTTGGCAGGGTGGAGGGTCGACGAAAGAGGGGGAGGCCTTCAACGAGATGGATTGATACAGTGGCTGCGATGATGGGCTCGAGTATAGCAGGGATTGTGGGGCTGGTGCGGGATCGAGCAGTGTTTCGTTCTGCTGTGCATGGGGTCGCTACGAGTCGGAAACGACTTGACGGCACTTAACAACAACAACAACAACAATGTGGCTTTGTTTTCCTAAAGAATATTTTAAGGGTAATCGTGACCATGTACAATATTTGCTCTACTTTGCTGACCGTAATATCTTTTTGACATATTTTATGGAACTATGACCAATATTTTAATTTTAATAAATATTAATTAATAATAACTATTAAACTAATTTTCAGAGAATTTTAGTGATTTGTCTTAAGAGACAGAGTTGAGACCAATGTGAAGATGACTTGAAACACCCACTGATGAAGATCAAAGACTACATACAGTCAGTATGGATTACACCTCAACCTAAAGAAAACAAAAATTTTCACAACTGGGCCAATGAGCAACATCATGATAAATGGAGAAAATAATTAAAAGTTGTCAGAGATTTCATTTTACTTGGATCCACAATCAATACTCATGGAAGCAGTAGTCAAGAAATCAGTTGTATTGCACTGGGCAAATCTGTTGCAAAAGACCCCTTTAAAGTGCTGAAGAGCAAAGATGTCTTTTTGAAGGCTAAAGGGTACTTAACCTAGCCACGATATTTTCAGTCGCCGCATATACATGTGAAAGCTCGGCAGTGAATAAGGAAGACTGAAGAAGAGTTGATGCTTTTGAGTTGTGATGTTGGCGAATAATACTGAAAATACCATGCATTGCCAGAAGAACTAACAAATCTGTCTTGGAAGAAGTACAGCTGGAATGCTCTTTGAAAGCAAGAATGGCCAGACTTCATCTCAGCTACTTTGGTCATTGCCAAAGGGGCAGGGAGGCTGCATCTTCCGACCTCAAACCACACAAGAGGAAGACAGAATCACCATCAATAGTCCAAGGCTATTCCTGCAAGGCCAGTAATGCTGCCTCCCTCCAGCTCGTGCACCAACCCTTCATCCTGCAACACCCACCACTTCTCTGCTAGGTTCGATAATTTGCTGCAGTGGCACAGAACTCAAAGATTATGGGGTTTATGAGGGAAGCATCAGGCTACACTTCCAAGTTCAGGAACAATGTTCAGTCTCTCTCAGCCCGTCATCTCTCGGCCAACAGTTTCTCTCAGTCTCTCTCCCAGCAGTGTGTGTCTCTTTCTCAGCAGTGCGTGTCTCTCAGTGACTTTTTCTCAGCAGCACATCTCTTGGTGTCTCTTTCTCAGCAGTGCGTGTCTCTCAGGAGTGTGTTTCTCTCAGCAACATGTCTTTCTCAGCCAGCAGTCAGAGAGAGACTCCTTCTGCCTCTAGGAGGGCTCCTTTTGAGGCTGAACCGACCAATCCCAACATCAAAATTCTATACACCTGAGAGAGAGAGCAAACTTCCCAGAAAATTACTTTGTGCTGCTCCCAACAGAAATACCCCAGGTAGATGACTTTAACAACCAGAAGCTACTCAGTTTCTTAGAGCAAATTCCACTATGCAGTTTACAAAGACTTATGGCTAGAAAAGCCATACCAGGTAATTTACTACACTGTAGTCATGTCAGAAGGGACCATTCCCTGGAGAAAGATGTCATGCTGGGTAAAGTAGAAGGTCAGCAGAAAAAGGGAAGACCCTCAACAAGATGGATTGACACAGTGGCTGCAATGATGGGCTCAGGTACGTAGCAAGGATTGTGAGGAGGGAGCATGACTAGACTAGTGTTTTGTTCTGTTGTATATGAGGTTTCTATGAGTAAGAGCCATCCTGCTGGCACCTAACAACAATAACAACATTAAACAAATAAAAGTGAGCATACTCTGGGTTAATCTGATAATTAGAGTTACAGCCCGGTCTTCATTTAGTATTTTATCCCAAATTATTGCTGTCATGTCCCAAGGCAAACCTTTGAATCATCCCTGAAGTTTGAAAGAGTATTTCAGTTATTCTTAAAATATTATAGCAATCTATCATGAATTTAAGTGCTCTAAAAAGAATGTCTTCTAAAGATGAATAGCTATGAAGTATATGTTGTAAAAATTACACCTGAGGGTGCATAGATGCTGTCCACCTGTCTATTAGCATATCAAGTAGCTATCCTTAGGCTGAGCCGGGAGGAAAAATAAACGATTATTCAGACTTCTCTCTTTCTTAGGGAATTAATAGCTTTCATGTAAATATGAAGTTACTGGCACTTTTACAAAACCCTATAAATAGAACAATGACATCATTAGAAGAGACCTGTGAGACTTCTAATGTTGAGGCCTTGTGATGAGTTCCTTCAGAAACCAAGGTTTGCTTTGGAAAGTTAGAATTAACCACACAGGTATCATTTCTCCTTCATTAGGACAGGTGAGCTGGCTTAGCTACTTTTTTTGCAGATTGATGCCAAAGTGCAAACAAATTCAGGTCATTAGGGATATAAACATACAGATGATGTTACTGTTAATGCTAATAGCAGTGAGAAGAGTCAGACTAATATCAAGGGCTATGGCTGTAATGTTGCAAGGAGAGCAATGGTTATCTTTCAGCAAAGGCTGTGAAGGACTGATAAATCAGACTCCATTTAAGGTGAGCCTTGAGGGTTGCTCACATCCTGAATCCCTTTTAGCATCTTTCTCTTTCTTCTTGGGATACACCAGTACACAGGCCAGGGATTAGAGGAGGTGAGCATCTATTGGCATGGCCCTGTAAAACTTGGATGTGACTACCTTGGAATTCTTTTTTTTTTTTTTTTTATTGTGATTTGGTTGAAAGTTTACAGAGCAAATTCGCTTTCCATACAGCAGCTCACATACACTTTGTCTCATGACATTGACTACAATTTCACACAATGCAACAGCTCCCCTCCCACTTCTTCCCCATACTTACCTCTTCCCTTTGTCCTTCCCTCCATGCACTCCTGCCCCCCGAGCTGTCTCCCTGTGCATACACAGCCCTTCTATTCTCCCATGATTGATCTCTCCAACGAGTGTGTCTACCTAATGTAAATGTTCAGCTCACATGTCTGTATTTTGTTTGGCTGGAAGCCACAGGAGTGGGTTCACCAGACCTGAAGCGCAGCTAGGGGCCATCGTCTCAGTGGTTCCACCAGGCTCTATCAGGCCAGCAAACCTGGTCTTTTTTTTTTCTTAATGATTTTGAGTTTTGTTCCACATTGTTCTCCCATTCTATCCAGGATCTCCTACATAGATCCCCCTCCGAGTGGTTGACAGTGGTGGCTGGGCACTGTCTAGTTCTTCTGGTCTCATAGTCATGTGCGCTGAGGATTGCATGGTATATCAGTCGCTTCTACTGATTGTTTCCATGCATCTTTGGTTTTCTTTATTTGTCTTTGCTCTGGATGAGGAGGACCCATCATTGCATCTAGATGGCCTCTTGCAAGCTTTTAAGCTCCCAGTCGCTACTTGCCAAAGTAGTATTTGGAACAATGTTGTGTGTAGTATGTTATGCCAATTGAGCTTGTTGTCCCCTGGGACTATGGTCATGAGCCCACAAGTCCAACTGCTTGCTCCCTCTGGGTAGCTGGCTGTGCCCAAGAAATGACTACAACCTTGTCCCTTGTCAGCTCTATTGTATATCTGGGAATTCTTACAGAACATTCCAATACACTTGTAGAAACATTGTCCACCAACCCCAGTCGTGGGTATACTCTTCCATGCATAGCCATACCTAATAATAGTTTAGCCTGTCCACCTATCTATCCACCCATATACCCGTGTTTGCCTTCGCTGACAACACAGTACTGTATGTGCAAAAGGGTTCATCTTTGTTGTCTGTACCTCCCATGTACCTCCTGTGTCTTCCTCTTCCTCAATGCCACTGTGTTGATCACTCATATTTGGTACATTGCCCTTCTCTTCACCCAAATCAATACTTGTCTCTACCTCTCTAGCAATACTCCCTCCCCTCCCCTCCCATCCCTGGTAACCAACAAAGAAAATTTCCTTCCATATATAAACCTTTCTTTGACTTTTCACAATAACAGACTTTGTCCATCTGTGATTGACTTATTTTACTCCACATAATATCCTCCGAGTTCAACCATATTATGCAGTATTATGCAGTTTCTACATTTTTCTTTAGGATCACATAGTATTCCATTGTGTGTATGTACCACGGTTTGTTTATCCATTCTTCTGTTGATGGTCACCTAGGTTGTTTCCATCTTTTGGCTGTTGTAAATAGTGCTATGATGAACATGGATGTGTATATGTCTGCTCTTGTCCTGGCTGTCACTTCTTTAGGATATATACCTAGTAATGGAATGGCTGGGTCAAAAGGTATTTCTAATTCCAGGTTTTTAAGGAATCACCATACTGCTTTCCACAGTGATTGTATCATTTGACAGTCCCACCAGCAGTGTATGAGAATCCCAATCTCTCCATTCCTCACCAGCATTTGTTGTTGAACTTTGCTACTAGTGCTGGGGCAAGATGGTATCTTATTGTTGTTTTGATTTGTATCTGTCTAATGGCTAATGATCATGAGCATTTCTTTGTATGTTTGTTGGTCGTCTGAATATCCTCTTTGGTAAAGTGTCTATTCATGTCTTCTGCCCATTTTTGAATTGGATTATTTATCTTTTTGTTGTTGAGGTGTTGGAGTTTTCTATAAATTCTAGAGATAAATACCTTGTCAGGTATTTCATAGCCAAATATTTTTTCCCAATCTAATCTATAGGTTCTCTTTTGGAGAAGTCTTTGGAAGCACATAAAAATTCAATTTTTACAAGGTCCTATTCATCCAGTTTCTCTTCTGCTGTTTGTGTGTTTTGATCGCCATATAATAGGGCCCCTAATTTTGCCCCTGGTTTTTCCTTGAGGAACTTTATAGCTTTAGGTTTCACATTTAAGTCTTTGATCCATCTGGAGTTAGTTTTTGTGTATGGTATGAGGTACAGATCTTGTTTCATTTTTCTGCAAATGGATATCCAATTTTGCCAACACCGTTTGTTAAACAGATATTCTCTTCCCCATTTAATGGATTTCGGCCATTGGTCAAAGATCAACTGACTGTAGGTTGATGGATCTATTTCTTGGTTCTCAATTCTATTCCATTGGTCTTATGTGTCTGCCATTAAACCAATACCAGGCAGATTTGACTACTGTGGCTGTATAGTAGGTTTTGAGGTCTGGGAATGTGAGACCTCCTACATTGTTCTTCTCCAATAGTGCTTTGCTTATCCAAGATCTCTTTCCTTTCCATATAAAGTTAGTGATTGGTTTTTCCATATCCTTAAAGAATGTTGATGGAATCTGGATTGGGATTGCATTGAGTGTATAAATTGCTTTGGATAGAATTGACATTTTCACAGTGTTAGATCTTCCTGTCCACAAGCATGGTATGTTTTTCCTTTTATGTAGATCTCTTATGGTTTCTTGAAGAAGTCTTTTATAGTTTTCTTTGTAGAGGTCTTTTGTGTCTGTGGTAAGATTTATTCCCAAGTATTTTATTTTATTTTTTGGTAGCTATTGTAAATGGTACATAACAACAACAACAACATTGTAAATGGTATTGATTTCCTTATTTCTTTTTCAGCAATCTCTTTGCTGGTATAGAGGAATCCAACTGATTTTGGGGTGTTGCTCTTGTATGTTGCCACAATGTTATATCTCCCAATTAGTTCCCTTGTCAGGTATAGATTTTTTACTGAGTCTCTTGGGTTTTTCAGGTGTAGGATCATATCATCAGCAAACAGGGATCGTTTGACTTCTTCCTTTCCAATTTGGATGCTTTGATTTCCCTTTCTTGCCTTATGGCCCTGGCTAGGACTTCCTGTACAATGTTGAATAGAAGTGATGATAGCAGGCATCCTTGTCTAGTCCCTGTTCACAAGGGGAATGGTTTCAGTCTTTCTCTATTGAAAATAATGTTGGCTGTTGGTTTTGTATAGATGCCCTTTATTATGTTGAGGAATGTCCCTTCTATTCCTATTTTTCTGAGAGTTTTGATCAGGAATGGGTGTTGGATTTTATCACATGCCTTTTCTGCACCAATTGAT
>NW_006921694.1:3367910-3428291 GCF_000298275.1 Orycteropus afer afer | reverse complement strand
TTGATGTGTGCATTTATTGCTATAAATTGGCCTCTGATCACTGCTTTTGCTGTGTCCCAAAGATTTTGGTATGTTTTGTTTTCATTCTCATTTGATTCAAGGAATTTTTGAATTTCAATTTTGATTTCTTCTCTCCCCAGTCTTTCTCAAGTAGGGTGTTGTTCAGTTTCTATGTGTTTACTCTTTTTCTGTTGATCTTCCTATTGTTGATTTCTAATTTGATAGCATTGTGATCTGAGAAGATGCTTTGGAGTATTTCAGTGTTTTTAAATTTATTAAAACTTGCTTTATGGCCTAACATATGGTGTACCCTGGAGAATGTTCCATGTGCACTGGAAAAGAACGTATATTGTGCTGTTGTTGAGTGAAGTGCTCTGTGGATGTCTATAAGGTCTAGTTGGTAGATTGTATTGTTTAGTTCTTCTACGTCTTTGTTGAGTTTCTTTCCAGTTGTTTTATCTTTCATTGAACATGGTGTATTAAAGTCTCCTATTATGACTAAAGAGTCATCTCTTTGCCTTTTCAATTCTTTTAAAATCGGATTTACGTATTTTGGGGCTATTTCATTGGGTCCATAAGTATTTATTACAGTTATATCTTCTTGTTCAGTTGATCCTGTAATCATTATATAATGTCCTTCCTTGTCTCATATGGTGGTTTTTGTTTTAAAGTCAATTTGATCAGATATTAATATTGCCACTGCTGCTCTTTTACAGTTGCCATTTGCTTGATATATCTTTTTCCAACCTTTGATTTTTAGTCTATTTTTGTCTTTATTTCTAAGTTGTGTCTCTTGTAGACAGCATATCAATGGGTTATGTTTTCTTGTCCAGTCTGCAGCTCTCTGTGTCTTGAGTGGTGCATTTAAACCATTAACATTCAGTGTAATTATCGACAAGTATGAATTGGTTGCTTTCATTTTATTATGTGTTTTTTCATGATGTTTCTGGTTTCTTTGTTCCATGTAATTTTCTATGCTGAGCTCATTATGTTTATGAATTGGTTATCATTTCTTTTGTTGCTTTTTTTTTTTAGTATTTGCTAAATATGTGTGGTTGTCCCCCTTTTTATTGTGATGATAAGCTTTATCATTTTTCTTTGAGGTTACCCTGTGATTTATAATTTTCCCCCTGAGTTTAGAATAGTCTATTCTATCTTACAACTCTATTGACTTCCTCACCATTTAGAAGTTCTGTAGCTACACTATTTTTCCCCCTCTTTTTGGTTTGTAGTTGTCCTCATTTGCCAATTGCTGTCTCTGGTTCCCTGTTTACAATTTTGTAAGTTTATTTTACATTGGATAATTCCATAACTGTGTTGGTTTCTGGGTTATGTCATCTTGTGTATTAATGGTTGGTTGTTCTTTGCTATTAATGGTTCTTTGTTCAAAGGACTCCTTTTAGTATCTCTTGTAAGGTTGGTCTGGTTTTAACAAATTCCCTTTAATCTCTGCTTACCTGGAAATCTCCTAATTTCACTGTTATATTTGAGGGACTGTTTTGCTAGGTGTATAATTCTTGTTTGGAAATTATATACCATCCCATTGCAGTCTTGCTTGCACAGTTTCTGCTGAGAAATCCGAGCTTATTGGTTGTCCTTTGTAAGTAACTGTTCATTTTTCCTGTGCTGCTTTGAGGATTCTTTCTTTCTGTTTGGTTCTGGTGAGTTTGATGATGATATGTCTTGGTGATTTTTTTGGGGGGTTTATCCTGCTTGGGGTTTGTTGGACTTCCTGAATGGATATATTCTCATCTTTCCTCATATCAGGGAAGTTCTCTTCCAATAAATATTGGACAATTTTACTTGGACAGTCTTATTGTTCTGGAATTCCGATTACATGTAGGTTATTCCTTTTGATGGTATCCCACATGAACCTTAGGCTTTCTTCATTTTATCTTGATCTTTTTTCTAATTGATCCCTTTCCAAAGAAGTATTCAGGTATTTGTCTTCAATCTCATTAATTCTGTCTTCCATTGATCCAGTTCTATTCCTTTGCCCTTTCAATGTGTTATCTATTTATGAAAATTTACTATTAATCTTTTGGAGTTATATCTGTAGATTTTGTATCATTTCTAATTTTTCTTTTATTTTGTCATTTTGTTCTTGTGTTTTCTTCTGAAATTGTTCTAGGATTTTATCTGTGTTTTGCTTAATTTTGCCAGTGTTTTTTCTTGATCTGTCTCTCAATCCTTTGAAGATACCTAAATAAAATTCTTTTGAATTCTGTATTGGGGAGTTCCAATGCTCTTTTTTCCTCAGAGATGTGTTCCAGGTCTTTATCCTGGTCCCTTGTTTCTACATCTTTATCTTGCTTCTTTGTGTGGATTGTGATGGTCTGTTGTCTCTGAGACATGATGACTTTGTTTGATTTAGATTTCTGTTAACTGTTTTTGAGGAGCAGTTAAGGGTGAGTCAGGCTCTTCTTGATGGTCGTTTATTGTTGGCCATTTGGTGGAGAAGGAAGTGATGGCTTTCACTCAGTAAGTGAAGCCGCACGAGGTGTGGGTGTAGTTATATCTAATGGGCACTGATGCTGTCTCCCATTCAGTTAGAAAAAAAACAGCAATTGAAAAACCATAAACAATGTGAAAGCAAGTGCACAAAAAACACATTGCCTTACACGGGAACAATCATCAAACAAAGAAAAAAGAACTCCCCTCCCCCCCCCCCCGCAATATCTGGGGAGAGGGCAATAAGACAAAAAAGTTAGAGTAGGAGAATAATGAAGAAAAAAATGGGAAAAATGCAAAAAGAAAAACAAGGAATGGGGTTAACCACGAGAAAGAAAAAAATGGGAAGCAGGAACAGGGAAGAGAGAAGAAGTTGAGAACTAGAACCTGAGAAGGAAAGAATAAAGGATAATACTAAAAAAGGACAAATGATAATAATAAAAATTTTAAACAGACAAAAACAAACTGAAAAAAAGGGGGAAAAAAAATCTGGGCAGGGTGGGGCAGGACACGTAGGCTCTATCTGAGCACACAGACTAGGATGGAATGCCTGCTGGCCCAGAAGATGGGTGGGATGGCCTCACCTCTGTTCACCAAGAGGGTGTGTGGGGTAAGAGTAACAAGGGAAATATCACACCTTTCCAGTTGTTGGCATCCAGAATGTCCTTGTGGTTCCCGCAAGTGGAGCCTATTCTTAAGTCCCTGTCATCTGTGAGAATACTGTTGCTTTAAATATCCAAAATGGTCAATGTGCTTGTAAACATTCAAAATGGCTGTGCCCTCTCCAGACCGGCAAAAGTCTGTAACCTTCCTCTCTGCTGCTTCTCCTTTTATTTACTGGCTACCAGTGCAGTTGTCCGTGCAGCCCCTGGCTAGCAGGGCCAAATTTTAGGTTAATTCTTAGGTCCTAATACTATTTGACAATATCCAAGCTGACCGTGCCGCCAAAATCACTGACAGACCACAGCTCTGTATGTCTACTTTTTTGTTGTTTTCATGAAGGTTTTTCTATTAGTTGGAGATTAGTCTACTTCTCTATCCTTCCCTTCAAAGCTCAGGGCTGCAGGATTATCTTCTGTATCTGTGGTAATTGGTTCCCCTTTTCTTTGTTGAAGAGGGTCTGTGCAGTCTGTCTGCCTATTCCACCATCTTACTGGAACTCTACCTTGGAATTCTTATCCAAATCCCTTCTGGCTTTGTGAGTTTTGAGTAAAATTTCCTCAGAATCAATCCATAGGGTAGTTACAAAGTAAACTTGGGGAAAGAGGTTTGAATCTGCCAAGGGAATGGGAGAATGAGGGAGAGAAGACAAGAGGAATAGAGAGTGGAATGAAGAAGGAAACAAGGGAAAAGAAGTGGGTAGGTGGGTGGGAAGAACCTGTAGTGGTGCAATGGATAAGTGCTCAACTGTAAACAAAAAGGTTGGTGGTTCAAACTCAGCAGGTACTCAGTGGGAGAAAAGTCCTGGTGATCAGCTCCTATAAAGATTACAGCCTAGGAAACCCAATGAGACAGTTCTACTCCATCTTGTAGGCTTGCTATGAGTCAGAATCGACTGGAGGGCACAAAAACAACAAGTGGGTGGTAGAGGAGACAGCGTAACTATTGTATAAGCATTCCTGTTCTTAAGAGGGTAAGTACCATTGGGCACTTCAAATCCCCATCCTAGTGCCAGCTTTGCTAAGATTTCATGTATATGTAAAGTTGCTGGCACTTTTAAGAAAACCTTTCTACTGTGTAGTCATCTAAGGAATGAATTACTTCTGATGGTCTCTCCAGAATGGTGCTATTTCAGATGTTTAAGAAGGGGGGGCTGGCTGAGGAAGAAATTGTTGGTTTGTATTTCTTGTATAAACATCAGCTTGACCTGGCTTCTTGGTTATTTATAACTTTCCCTCCAAATGAGCAGTCCTCTTTTTATCAGACTATAGGTTCTTATTAATAAGTGCTAGAGTTTTCTTCCAAGTTTGTTATTTTATTTGGTGACAACTTGTGTTCTTTTAGACTAGGTGAACAAGAGAAAGTCCTCCTCACTATGGTCCCACTAAGACTGCCTGGGAGGTAATAAATTACTTTGAAATCATGGGCTTAAAGTTTATGAACAGATAAAGAAATGTTTACCATATATGGTTTGTTTTTAGAGAACAGTTTTCTGTTAGCTACTAAACTCTGATAATTTCTCAAATAGTTGTTATGTTTTTAGTCCAATTACCACTTTAACAATGCAGAATTTGATATAGGAAAAGAGGCGCAATCTATTATACCATCTTCTCTTTGTCTCTTCTTCATCTTCCTTTGTTTTCTAACAGATATTTCTTGTTTAAATTTGTTAATGTCCTTTGGATTGTCTTTTCTGTTTACTATTAAAAACTAAACTCACTGCCATCAAGTCAATTTCAACTCCTAGCCATTCCCATTTGTTTCTGATGTGATAAATCTTTATAGGAGTAGATTGCCCCATCTTTGTTCCACAGAGCAGCTGGTGGGTTTGAACCGCCAGCCTTCTGGTTAGCAGTCAAATGCTTTAGGCACTGCGTCACCAGAGTTCCTTTTTGTTTAGTGTAGTATTTCTGAACTTGGACAGGACTGATCTTCTCCCCTAGCAGTTTATGTAGATATGGGAAGGGGTTGCTTGGCTGACAGGCTTTCCAGGAACATGGACCAAGGATCCTAAATCCTTGTAGACACCTCCATCCTGAAATGTTAATACTGCCCTGTGGTAGTTAAGGTTATGTGTCAACTTGGCTGGGCCTGGTTGAATGGCTGGGCAGCTGGTGGTAGTTATTCCCCATGATGAGATTGGCAATGAGCTCCATGGTGGGATCTACCACAAGCAGCTGAGTAGCTGCGTTAGGAATGAAGTCTGCTTCCTGTATATGAGAACCACCTTTGGGAATGGTCTCTACCTTATGGCATGCTTGAACCCTGCATGTAGCTGAGTCAGTGTTCAGCAGCCTGTCATGCTCCACCGATCTTGGGACTTTTAATGGACTTGAATTAATGGCCTGCCATGTGGTTTGAGACTGTGCCTTTTCACTTACCAACCTTGGGTTTATCAGCCTCAGCAGCCAGTAGCTATCTGAATGAAGAGATGCCTCCAGCTTCAGTAGGCCGGGAGCAGGAGGCAAAGCTGAAGTCCAAGTTCACCCAGCCCCTAGAGCCTGACACTTTGAACTAGTACTGAAAGCCTACAAATTGTTAAGAATAAACTCCTGTTTGTTAAAGCCATCTCATTTGTGGTATAGTCTTGTCAGAGTGGCACTAGGTAGCCAGAACATACCCTTATTACAGGTGCCAGTCAAAGGCTCTTCTGCAATTTATGATTGGGAAAGAGTCTTGAATTTTGATTTATAAATGGTGCCTAGCTAAGATAAAAGAAGCTATTAAATTGGTTTTTCCTTCCTGTCCTCCTTCATTCCTAGGCTCTGGAGTTAGACTGCTTGGGTTTGAAACTAGCTGGTTGATGTTTGAGAAGTTAATTTAAGTACCTTTTTACTTCAGCCCTCTCTTCTATGACTTGGGCTAATAATGCCGTGTAGGGTTTATGTAAATATGTCGTTGTTGTTGTTATTTGCTGTCAAGTTGGCCCCGACTCATAGCGACCCCTCCTTGGGTTTCCGAGGCAGTATCACTACGGAAGTAGGATTGCCCAACCTTCCTTCCGAGGAGTGGCTGGTGGGTTTGAACTGCCAGCCTTCTGGTTAGCAGTCAAGTGCCTTAGGCGTTATGCTACCAGAGCTCCTTATAAATGGGTTAAAACAGTACCTATGCATTTTATGTACTCAGTTGCTTACTTGTTTTAATAAAGTACACTAAACCTTGTGACAAACCAGAAATGTTTAAGATGGAAACCTGTCAGAGAAGAAAACCTCAAATATTTCTGCTAAAATGAGCAATAGAAAAGTGGTAAGACTACACCCTGTCAAAGATGGAAAACTTGTGAGATGTGGGAAAACAAGCCAGTCCAGTCCATTCCTGGTTCTCACAGTTTTCAGTGTACATTGCAAAGGGCCCCATTCCTAAATCCCCCCTTTTTTTTTCTTTTTCCAAGTATCAACTATGTTGATTCTTATATTTTTGTACTTATATATCCAGTTTAGGAGCTCTGGTTGCATAGTGCCTAAGGCATTTGACTGCTAACCAGAGGCTGGAAGTTCAAACCCACCAGCCACTCCTTGGAAGGAAGGTTGGGCAATCTACTGCCTTAGTGATACTTCCTGGGAAACCCAAGGAAGGGTCACTATGAGTCAAATCTGACTTTGCAGCAGTGAGTTGAATGAGTGTGATAGCCAATTTGATATTTACTATAACTTTTAAGTTCTAGTACAAGAAAATAATTTTGTAATTTTTCTTGAACACTTAATGAAATAGGTAGGGTCTAGAACAGGATAATAGAAATAATAGACTTGTATGCCAGGTACTCTAAGAAGCACTCATATTAGTCTGTTTTTGGACTGCTTTCCTAATTTCAGAGATAGAGAGCAAGAAGTAGATTACTTTCTTTAAAATAAGTGGACTTTTCCCAGAGACTCAGGTGCTCAGAATATGAGTAAAGACCAGGTTACATTTACAGCTATGAGCTCCTTCCAGTTCTCCTCCTCATAATCCTTTAATGGAGATACTGACATCACTCCTATTTCATACTTGATGAAAGGAATCAAAGGTTAGACAACTTTCCAAGATCATACAACCAAAAAGTGGCAGAACTGACTCCAAAGCTTGTTTTAAATCACCACTTGGACATCCTCTTATTATGAAATAGACATAGGTGGTCCCTTTTGAATGGATTAAAAAATTCAAAAGTGAGAGGAACAAATAAACAGAAGGATGAAAATCACTGACACAGGAGGAGGTTGACTTCCTGCAAATACAAGGGAGAAAATATCAAGCGTCCATCCTGTGCCAGGGCTGTACGTTCATTAGCATTTTAGTTTTCATAGCCACTCCACTAGGTAAATATCAGACCCATTTTACAGATGAGACAGTAGAGACTCAGTGAGTGTAAGTAACTTGTGGAAATAACACAGCTTGATGGAGCTGTCTACTTCCGTTAAGATTTACCGCCTTGGAAACCCAATGGAGGTTGCTATGAGTTGGAATTGACTCGATGACAGTGAGTTTGGTTATTTTTGGTTTGAGTAGGTGGCAAAGCAAGGGTGTGAATCCTGTTCTCACTACCTTCCCTATCACTATGCCATGAAAATCCTAGGACGGTCTCCTTGCCTAGGCACTTTCTTAGCTTCTAGAGTGTGTGGAATAATTCTTTATGAAATAGGAAAACCAAGTGCTTGTTCCAAGTCCCATGGTCTTCTATGAACCAAATTATATGTTCTTTGGATTCAGCTTCTTTCCTATGTCCTTTACTCTTCAGGGGGAACCTGGGCAAGGACTTATGGGAATAGGAATTTTTTTGCACTTGCAAATGCATCAGCCTTCTATGCATAACTGCCTACCTCACCAAAGTACCCATCCTTTTACACTTTGTTTGCTGAGAGGTCCTCAGGATTGCCAATTTACATATGGTGGAGCGAACTGAGGAGGACAGGCTGGCATGCTTCTGTCTGTTGTTGTTATGTGCTGTCAAGTAGGACCCTACTCATAGCGACCCCTCCTTGGGTTTCCAAGGTGGTATCACTATGGAAGTAGATTGCCCAACCTTTTTCCAAGGAGTGGCTTGTGGGTTTGAACTGCCAGCCTTCTGGTTAGCAGTCAAATGCCTTAGGCACTATGCTGCCAGAGCTGCTATGCTTCTATCTATGCTCCAGCTATCATCCAATATGCATGAAGGATGGCCTTTTGTCAGACATAGTTCATTGGGAAATCACTGTCTCCCCAGCTCATTTGGTGCCAGCCTTAAGGTCACTTTAAATGTGGGACCAGGTCCCGCTGCAAAATGGAGCCCAGTACTTTCGAGACAGCCCCTGGCACCAGACGTCTGGGCCATCACTGTCTACAGGAGCCAGTTTCAGGGAAGTAATTATGCATATTGGGGCAAAGAAAGGCAGCCTTTGTGGAGAGGAAATGTGCCATGGGTAGGTAGTTGACTGCTTATTAGTTTACTCTTTTCAGACAGATTATTTTTGTTGCTGTTAAAAATTAATTTTAATAATTGCTTTTGGATGGAGATGTTGAATAACTGAGCCAAGTTTTCATGCCCAATGAACTTTTATAGCAAACTCTTCCCTCTTTATGGGATTATTATGAGGATGATATTTGTAAAGTATTTTAACTGTTTAAAGGAAGGACCTAGATAAATAGTCATATTTGCACAGTTTTGGAGGAATGACCAGACACTGGCATTGCATTTCTGAAAGATGCAAATCACACTCTGCCACTAGCTATTGGCTTTTGTGGCTATTTTCTATTTTTATTTCTAAAGATAAATCTGTGCTGGCCTGAGGTTTTTGTATTTCCATAAAATTATTCAACCAGTTTAAAAAAAAAAAAAAAAACAACTCTTTAATCTGAGCAGAAATGTTTTTAGAGTGCCAGAGTTTGAATAGTAAGTAGTAGATAATAAGTAGGAAATGCCCTATTGTCAATGAGCTGCTAACTTTGCATTAATTTGTAACAAAATATCTAGTGAAAACATTCCTTACTATAAAATGAATTCTTTTTCTATCCTGTCTTACTGTTCTCTTTCTGTTTTGTCTTTTGGGAGAAACATACACACAGAAACCTCCATGTAAATATTTGCTTTGTTGTGGTAAATTGTAGTCAGTGTCCTGAGACAAACTGTATGTGAGCTGCTGTATGAAAGTGAATTTGCTCTGTAAACTTTCACCCAAATCACAATAAAAATTAAAAAAAAAAAAAAAAAAGTGTGACCTTTGGGTTCAATCTCAGCCTTACCACTATTAACTCTATGACCTAAAGCAATTCTCTAAATTTCTCTAAGCCTAGTCCTCTGCATTTGTAAAATGCTAATGAAGATAGTACAGTAGCATTAGAAAGGAGGCAGTGTAAGATAATGGTCAAGGTTGTCATCTTTGGAGTAATACTGCCTGGATTTCCATCTTGGTTTCAAGATTTATCAATTGTGTTATCCCAGACAAGTTATTCAACACCCTTCCTTTCTCTGTAAAACGGGGATATCAGGAGTAAGAACCTTAAGTAACTACTGTGAGTTGCATGTAGATTGCTTAGAAAAATGTCTAGCACTTCCTGGGCTGTCAAGACAAATCATTGTTATTTTCATCATGACCTTACAGAAATGTGCTAACAGAATACGATAAGTAAGCAAAGTAAAAATTTAGTAAAAACTACCTTCTAAAACCCTTAAAAAAAAAAAAGTTGCTTTGTTGTTTCAGAGAGAAATAGTGTCTAGAAATACCCACATCTTTGTACTGTGTTTTGTACAGTGGGTATTTAAAGAGTAAAGTCACCTGCCATGAATGTGTGTGCATTCTAAGAGCTTGATTGTACCAGAGAGGGGAAAAATATGGAGTTACAAAAAGACTCACTTTTGTGGTCTTATTACATTTTTAGGTTCAACAATAGGTTTTCAGTAAAACTTACAGTTTGATCCCCCACACAATCCATTATTCGCACAGCAGCTGTCAGGATTGTTAAAAAATGGAAATTAGACTGCAAATTAGGCTACATTCTCTCCCTGGCTTAAAACCTTCCAGTGTTCTTCTTTTGCATGTAGGATTAAATCCAAATTCCTTGCCAACACCTATGAGGCCTGGCCTTATCTGGTCCTGCCATGCTTAGTGTACTCCAGGCATGAGGCCTTTCTGGTGCTCAGCTCTTGCCCACATAGGGCCGTTGCATGTGACTGTTTGCCTGGAATGCTCAGGCCCAGGGATCAGGATCTCCCCCTTAGGCTCTGGGATGTATTGAGCCCAGAAGCCTCATGGGGTAGTGCCAGGTGATAATTACCCTGCCTGAGTGCAGACCGACAACTGACAGAGTTCAAGGTCCAGGCCGAGTTCCACTTTGAAAGTCTCTCCTGCAAGCCTCCCACATTGGCCTTGCCCTGCTCTGTACTGTCCTTGCAACTGACCACTTTATGAAGAACTACTTATGTTCTGGTTGTCAGCTCATGCTGCTTTTGGCCCCAGTTGGCTGTCATTGCTCTGATGGCAGGAATTGCTTAATGAACACTGGCATTATTATTTTTTTTTGTTCCAAAGATTGTTGTGCCTTGGAAAAACTTGTCCTCTAGTCATTAAAGAGACTTGGCTTTGAGGCTAATCTATGCCAGGAGGGTGACTGATGGGGCATTTTTCTTGATTTTTGGAATGTATTGAGCATACTAAGAGAGGATGGAGTCCCTGGGTGGTGCAGCTGCTTAACATATTCAGCTGCTAACCCAAAGGTTGGAGGTTTCAGTCTGCTCAGAGGTACCTTGGAAGAAGGGCTTCATGATCTACTTCTGAAAAATCAGTGATTGAAAACATGTGGCACGCAGTTCTGTTCAGACACACACAGCATGACCATGAGTCAGAACTGACTAGACGGCAACTGGTACTGGTAAGAGGGGATAGGTGGCCTTCCCTCCTGTCCTCCCTTGTCCTCCTTCCTCCAGTACTTATCACAGTTCTGGATCCTCAGTGGACCTCTGTTGCATACCTATTCATTGATTAGACCCCATTGCTCCTTGAGTGGAATTTGCCAGCATTTGGTGGTCATGCTTACAGATCTTCATAGATTGAGTCCTTCCCAGTGGGCCACTAGCAGCATCTTTTTAAAAGTGGAATAGGTCCTAGCCATCATGTTTTCTCTGTTCTCCCACTCCCTTTTTGTGAAATTTTATGTTACCAGCCATCCTTTGCTCAGAGTGTCCAGGGGATGTGTCCTGAGCTAGGACCCTACTGTCCTACCTTGTCCCTCGTGGCGTCCCAGAGCCTTTTCAGGGTTTCTTCCATGATGGTGAGACAGGAGGGTAGGGCGTGTGTGGACCAGGAGGCTAGTGGTCCAGTGATCCTGGTGGGATCTGATTGGAGGTAGCTCTGCCCAGTTTCTGGAGTCACAGCAGTCTGGGGTCAGGATTCCAGTTATTCTGGGAGCTGCTCCCTAGGGCAAGCGCTTCACATGCCTATCAGGGAGTAGTACCCGGCTGACGACTGGGACTGCTTCCATTCAGGAGCTTCTGATGTATGGCAGTGAACTCTCATCCTATAAATAAAGGTGATTGTTATTCTCTCTTCCCACTCCTAAATGAAAGGAGCTTAATTTTCTGGTTTCTTTTGTGATTAAAAAAAAAAAAAACTAAAAACTTATTGTAGAAAATTCAAGCAATATGTAGCAGTGCAAGCAAAGTGCAAAACATCATGCCAACTACCTAACGTAGGGATAATTTTTGCCCATATTTTGATGATAGTTATATAGGTATACACATTCCAGTCTTAGGTAAATAAGATCATATTTGTAAAGAATTCTTTTTTTTTTTCCTTAATGTATTGTGGCAGTCTCTCTAGGCCAACATAGAGATACATTGATTTTAAATTCTGAAGAATATTCTGTTGTGTGGATGTGCCATGATATATTTAACCAATATCCCATCTTGTAGATGGAATATTTCCCCCCCCCCCAAAAAAAGATCCTTGTGCTACATTTGTCTAATTGTCTCATTGGATACATAGGTTAAAATTGAGTGTCAGTATAGGGGAGCTCTGGTACTACTTCCGTAGTGATACTGCCTCGGAAACCCAAGGAGGGGTCGCTATGAGTTGGGGCCAATTCGATGGCACATAACAACAACAAAACTGCTTTGGATTTCACGTAGGTCCACACACTGCCTGCAGAAAAGTTAAAGCATTTTATATTCCCTCCTAATGAAAGAAAGCGCTTAGCTGACTTTCTATAATTTGTTCTCTAATGAAGTTGAAATGATGAAGTTTCTCAGTTTTTCAGGTACTTTTAAATTTTTTGGTAAATGGTGCTTGCATACTAATTAAGGAAAAGTTTAATGATTTGTAGCTTGTGTGGTTAAAAACCAGAAAAATGTTTATCTACTATGTACTTCCCCTTATATTATTCTAGTAGGTAGTTATGTCTTTTTTTTTCCCCCTCTTTCATTTTAAATAATGATGACACAGACACTGTGCAAAGAAAATCATGCCTTTTATTAATTTCTGTTTTGGACAATCTGTCATGTTCTGTATGTACATACTACTCCCAAAACTGCTGAAGAGAGCTTTTTGATACTAAAAGTAGCAACTATTAATTTGTATCTTGACAGAGATTTAAAAAATGACTCGGGTTTTATCTGGGAGTAGAATCCTCAGGTGCGTCTTCTAGTGTTTCTGCTGGGGAAGCACTGCTTTCATGCCCATCTCTGGTTTCTTCCAGAATGTCTCCCTCAGTCATTTCAGCCTGTGAGACTTCTCAGATCCATGTGATTAATTACCTGTTACTCCGCTTCTTTGAACTTTATCTCCTTGATCTCATTTGTCCATCCCCTGGTGTAACCTGAAACTTCTTGCCAGTTCATTGGCTAATTGCTTATCTTTCTTTTACACTTTCTTGAGTTCATCTAATGATAAGGATATCATGTATCTTCTTAAAAAGCTTTTTCAGTGTGTGTTCTTTTAGTGCCTGGAGTGATTTAATATTTAACATTCATTACGTGCTTTCTTTGTCTAGGCATTAATTACACAGATCTACCAAAGATAGACTTTGCCCATTAAGACTATTGAAATAAAGAACAAGATGTAGTTACCTTTAGTTTAGGAAGAAAAAAGAAAACAAAACTTAGTTTTCTTTGTGCATTTATTTGGAACTTGAAGTGATATTTTTAAAATAGTTTGGGAGTTTTCCCATGTCTTTTCTCATGTTCTTCTAGAGGAGATGGACTTTTCATGTAAGATTTTGATTTAAAAGGCTGTGGTGATATAAAGGAGGGAAGGGATGGCTGGTGGAGAGCTTAGTTGAGAATAAAACGTGAGAATGAGAGGTGAGACCAAGTGGATGGAAGTAATAAAGATGCACAGGGAGACATTTTAAAGGCGATTCCAGAGTTAATATGGGAAATTGCATTTGTAATTGTTGTTGTTTGTTGTTATGTGCCATTGAGTCGGACCCTACTCATAGTGACCCCTCCTGGGTTTCCGAGGCAGTATCACTACAGAAGTAGATTGCCCAACCTTCCTTCCGATGGATTTGTAATTAGATTAACCTAACATTCTTGTCAGAATGACAATAGATAAACCTGTGAGAGAAGGAACAGCTTGACTGTGTTGGACTCTGTCTTGTAACACCCACTCTTCAGGCTGCAGGGCAAATCAGAATATCTGAGGACATTCAGGAGGGGGCATCAAAAAGGGTCTTGCTCAGCCATCCAGCCAAATGTCAGGGCTACTAGCTGAAGGTGACTACTATTGTCAGTTCATGACGTTTTCCAACAACCGGCTGGATTTACTCAGTGTCTTAAATATGCTCCTGCTGAGTTGTATAGAAATGACTTTTAGGACACTAAGGAACCACTTAATGAACTGTTCCTGTAGTGCTATTTAATAACTCCTACTCTTAGTGCAATAAGTGGTATTTAATTACGGACTCTTTGAGCCACTGGGGGACCATTTAGTAATTACTCCTTCATTGCCATTTAATAAATTTCTGTCTTGTACGTTAGATGGCAGTGGGTAATAATTCACTGCTTAGTCCCTGGTGGCATAAAAAAGTCCATACTCCTTCTACAGATGCTCATGTGAAACCAGATGACAGCTTAGGCAACCAGAGACTAAAGGGTCTTTCAAAATCATCTTTCAGATCAGTGGTCTGCAGACTTTTGGATTTTGTGGACTAGTTGAAAAAAAAAAAAAAAAAACTAGGGACTGATACAGGATTACATTTTTAATTTTGTCAGATACTTGTCAGATATTCCTTCAAAAAATCTGTCTTAAGAGCATGTTGCTTAGTGCCTAGGGAGCACTTAATAAATAGTCATAGACTTGAATCAAGCTGTGCATTTAGTGGTGCTAGTGCAGGACTGGGCAACATTTTATTGTGTTATGCCTAAGATCACTGTGAGTCAGAGTTGACGCAGTGGCAACTAACAACAACAGCATGAGTTTTAGAAAAGAATTTTTGCTGATGATACCAGCTTACTTTCGTTATTGTTTCATCAGGGTTCATGTTGGAGATGTTAATTTTGTAAAAGGTGTTACTGAAAGTGGCTGACTAGAAAATTTTCACATTTTATGAGGACTGTGAGGGTTAAATAACAAATTTGAAAGCTTTGAAAGAACCTCAAACCAGATTGCAAATAGAAAGCAATTACTGTTGTCTGCTGACAATAATATGCAGAGATGATTAATTTTTAGGTTATATTAACTTCTGGGGAATTTTAAAAGGTAGGGATGATTAATCTAAAGATAATTAATCTATAAGTTGTTATGTCTTGGTTCCTGATGTAAATTTTGTGACAGATCAAAAGAGGAAGTAGGTCAGCAAGAATGATTTAGTTAAAATTAATACTATAAAATGGAAGCATAAAAACAGTGTCTTTTCTCTGATTTTGCCCATCTTAGAAGCTAGGAATGTCGTAAGGTAGCCTGTCTGAATTCCATTCACTTGAGATGGTAACATGATAATGGTGGTGGTGGTAATGATGACATAAAAGATCCAAAAAATCCTGGTGACTGTTTTGAAGGATGGCTGACGGAATGATTGACAGCTTTTGGCATCGAGAAGTGGCCCATGAAACAGATTTGCAGGATGGCTGACGCCTCTGTCAGAGCCATCTATTATCCAGACAAATGTCATCCTGGGGCAATGCATCAAGTACTTGTCTTCTCATAAGATCTGCTAGCTTTTAAAGGCATATTGTTGCGTTGATGTCCTGTAGAATGTCTGATTTTCAGCACTTAAAATGAGTGGAATAATGAATTCTAATACTGTTCATTAAACTCTTCATTCTAATAAGTTTAAAATATAATTTAAATGCTAGTAAAGCCACGCTTTTGTCACTTAGTTTCAGAAGTCCAGATGTTGTTAGTTGCTGTTGAATTGGCTCTGACTAATGGCAGGCTTACTTATAACACGGGAGCTCTGGCCGACTCGATGGCAAACAACAACAACAACTGGTGGCGTAGTGCCTAAGGCATTTGACTGCCAACCAGAAAGGTGGCGGTTCAAACCCACCAGCCACTCCTCAGAAGGATGGTTGGGCAATCTACTTCTGTAGTGATACTGCCTTGGAATCCCAAGGAAGGGTCGTTATGAGCGTGATCCAATTTGATGGCAGTGATTTTTTCACTTAGAACACAACAGAACATTGCCTAGTCCTATGCAATGATGGCCTCTTGAGGATCAAGTCCTCTTCGTGATCATTGGTATGTCTGAATCAATTTTTGTGGTCATTGTGTCGTGCCTTTCAACCTAGGGGACTCATTTTGGAGCACTGTATCACCCAGTATTCTGTTGTGATTTGTAAGGTTTTCACTGGCTAACTTTTTGAATTAGATTGCCAGCCCTTTTGTCCTAGTCTTTCTTAACCTGGAAGCTGTGCTGAAACTTGTCCACCATGGGTGACCCTGCTAGTATTTGAATACCAGTGGCATAGCCTCCAGCATCATAGCAACATGCAGGCCACCACAGTATGACAGACAGACAGGTGGGTGGTGGCAGAAGCCCAGGAACACATTCAGAGTCTAGAGTGGGGTTGGACAACCTTTTCTCAGGGGAAGTAATGGAAGCTTGTCACATTTTCTGATAAAAACACACTTTTAAAAATGACCTTTCAGAGGAATTGTTTTGTACTGATTGAACACATTATTAAAGTGCAACACTAGGTAAACACATTGCTCTGACCTAAAGCTAGATATGTTCTGTTCAAAAACTCGCCACATCTTTAATCCTAGTTGTTAGTGCTGTAGTTAACTAGAAGGGATTTAGAGAGTTCGTAAATTCAGTGAACAGAATAAACAAAAAGGATTAAAGGAATGTTTCTTGAGCAGAGCTAATGTAGAACTTTGTACCTCACTACTCTCCCCAGGGTTACTTTTATTTTAAAGTTGACTTTATTTTAAAGCTTGCCTTTAAGAAACTACAGAGCAGAAAGATATTTTAATAACAATAATTAGGGAATTAATTTTAAGTTATCAGAGTATTTATCTTATATTGTCATGGAGACAGATTTTTTTTTTTTTTTAACAAAAAGCAGCAAATTTTTAGTCTCTGTTTTGACTTCCCACACAGTTTGTATGTCTTCAGCAGCTTTACAACAAAAACAAACAAACAAAAAAAACTACGGCAGACTGAACTCTCATTTATATCTCTCTGAATGTGGTTCTGAAATTATATCCATGTGGGATTTTTATGGTTTTGAATGGTGGGTTCATACTTCCCATCTAAATATTTTGGTATTATTGTAGTTTTATATTCCATATATCTGCATTAACCCCATTTGACATATTTGGAACAGCCCACTTTGTATTTCATCATTTTAACGCTCCATGGTGGGCTTAACTGGCCCTCCATTGGAGCATATGCACTCTTTCCAGCTTGAGGCAGGTATAAATAATGCTGCTGCAAACATCTTTCAGCAGATTACTTTCTTGTCTTTTCTAAGGTCCTTTCCTGGGGATGTATTTTTCCAAAGAGAAATGCTTGGTAAAGTGTATGGACCCTTGGGTAGCTCTTGCTCTATATTGCTACACCACAATTGTTTAAAAAACCCTTGGGAGAGATACAATGAGAAGGAAAAGGAATTATCTCTGAGGTTTACAACCTCTTTAATGGTAAGAACAGTGGTTTTTAGATAACTATTGTGAGACTTTGTGACTATGGGCTAATCCATAAATTAGGCAGTTCAGTGTAGTGATTAAGAGTATGGACTTTGTTAATGGGTTATAATCCTGACTCCAGTACTTATTAGCTAGTTGGCTGAAGTCCAACCTCTCTGAAGCTCTATTTCCATATTCATAAAGTACATTTAATACCACTTGCCTCATTGTGGGTGATTGTGAGGTTTAAATGAGATAATGTAGTATTGTTGTTTTTAAGTGCAGTAGAGTTGGCTTCAACTCATAGCAACTCTATGTACAACAGCATGAAACGAATGTAGTATAATGTGATTATACATGTAGTATAACATGACAGAAAGAGCTCTGATAGCATACATAGTGCCTAAGACACATGACTGCCAACCAGAAGGCTGGCGGTTCAAACACACCAGCCACTCCTTGGAAGGAAGGTTGGGCAATCCTACTTCCGAAGTGATACTGCCTAAGACACATGACTGCCAACCAGAAGGCTGGCGGTTCAAACACACCAGCCACTCCTTGGAAGGAAGGTTGGGCAATCTACTTCTGTAGTGATAGTGCCTCAGAAACCCAAGGAGGGGTCGCTATGAGTTTGGTCTGACTCCACGGCCCATAACAACAACAACATAACATGACGGAAGAGGTGAAGGCCCTCAATGAGATGGATTGACACAGTGGCTGGGGTGATGTGCTCAAGTATAGCAAAGATTGCAGAGCTGACATGGGACAGGGCAGTGTTTCGTTCTGCTGTGCATAGGATTGCTATGAGTCAGAGATGACTTGATGGCACCTAAAACAACAACAACAACATAACATGATTAATTGGCAGAGGGCCTGGCTCATAGTCAGTGCTGGATAAATGAGAACGGAATTTGCTCTGCCTGGGTCACCTGTGGTAGCAGGCCTCTGAGTTGGTTTTAATGCAGCATTGGCAAGTTGCTCTCCAAAGTCTTTAGGCTCCAGGTATCCTTTCAGGTTTGTTCATTGAACTCCAGGTCAAGGTTCATCTGCCCAGGGTAAATCCTCACTGATAATATAGATTATTCTCATGTTTGTATGTGAATTGATATTGATGATGAAGAGCCCCTCTGACCTAGACTACCCTACAGGGAGCTGTTTGTTCTTTAGGAACAAACAAATAAGGACTAAATGTAATAAGAGCGTCAACCATGGCTTTGTACTGTTCTTATACCATTCCTTTTTGTTTGGTTAAAAAAGGAGAATTTGATGGCATAACATACTACACAAAACATTGTTCCACATCCTACTTTGGCGAGTAGCAACTGGGACCTTAAAAGCTTGCAGGTGGCCATCTAGATGCAACAATGGGTCTCTCCTTGTCTAGAGCAAAGAAGAATGAAGAAAACCAAAGATTCATGGAAACAGTTGGTTCAAGCTACTGGTACCCCATGTGATCCTCAGTGTATACGACTATGAGACCAGAAGAGCTAGATGGTGCCTGGCTACCACTCTCAACCACGAGGAGGGAGATCAGTGTTGGAGATCCTGGATGGAGCTGGGGAACAATGTGGAACAAATCTCAGAATCATTCAGGAAAAAAAAAGGGACAAGGTTTGCTGGTCTGATAGAGCCTGATGGAACCACTGAGACTGTGGCCCCTAGTTGCCCTTCAGCTCTGGAATTGAATCCACTCCTGTGGCTTCCAGCCAAACAGAAGACAGGCTATGAGGTGAACATTTACACTAGGTGGCTACACTCCTTAGAGAGATCAATCATGGGACACTAGAAAGGGTGTGTATGCACAGGGAGACAGCTTGGGGGGCAGGAGTGCATGGGGGGGTAGGACACAGGGAAGAGGTAACTATGGGGAGGAAGGAGGAGAGGAGCTGTTGCATTATGGTAACTTGTAGTCAACGTCATGGGACAAAGTGTATGTGAACTGCTGTATGGAGAGTGAATTTGCTCTGTAAACTTCCACTCAATTCACAATTTAAGAAAAAAAAAAAGAATTTGAGAAGGATATGTTCATTTCAACCCTACATTTTAAGTCATTTAGGTTTCGTAGGGAAGTGTTGGCACCTTTGACTTCTCTACAACATTAACAGAAATATTTCTGTCTAACAACTAACTAACTTTAAAAATCCAAAGAAGTGGCAGTGTCATTTGGGCCCTATTTTTTTTTTTTTTCCTTTTGTTTTTTTTTTTTTGCCTTGTTCCTTTTTTTTACCCTTTTTTTTTTTTTTGGGTTATTAGTGATGTTATTCTCTCTCCAGAGTATTTATCAGATGTGACGACCTTTTTTGGCAATTTCAGTGGAAACCGTTTTATATTTTAACTTTTTATTGTAATTTGGGTGGAAGTTTGCAGAGCAAATATGTTTTGCATTCAACAATTCATGAACATTTTGTTTTCTGACATTGATTGCAATACCCACAATGTAATAGCATTTTTCTCACTTCCTCCCTGTGTTTATTCTTTACATTTATCCTCCTTTCCTATCCCTTTCTGCCTTCTGAGCTTCATCCCTGGACAAATGCTGCCCATTTGATCTCACATGGTTGATTGTTATAAGGAGTATGTACCTCCCTGATGTTACTGTTCACTTTGTAGACCTGTCTATTGTTTGGCTGAAAGTTGAGCCACGGGGGTGAGTTCAGTTCCAATCTTGATGGGTGACTAAAGGCCATAGTCTTCTTGGGCATTTAACCAGTTTTCCATCAGACCAGTTAGCCAGGTTTTTTTTTTTTTTAGTGATTTTGAGTTTTGTTCCACATTTTTCTCCCACTCTATCCAGGATCTTCTATTGTGATACCTTTCAGAGTGGTCAGCAGTGGTAGATGGGTGCCATTTTATTTTGAGACCAGAAGAACTAGATGGTGCCTGGCTACCACTCTCAAGGTCATGGAAGCTGGGGTGCACATGGTCCATTTTTTCTTTGGACTAATTCTCAATGGAGACTATTTTAAATACAGTACCATATTTTATGAGTTTTTTGGGAAAGGACTATTGTTGTTGTTAGGTGCTGTTGAGTCAGCCTGACTCATAGTGACCCCACTCGCAACAGAATGAAACACTGGTCCTGCACCATTCTCACAATTGTTGCTATATTTGAGCCAGTTTTGCAGCTACTTTGTCAGTCCATCTCGTTGAGGGTCTTCCTCTTTTTTGCTGAGCCTCTTCTACCAGAAAGATGTTTATCTGTGTTTTATGGACTATGCAAAGGTACTTAACTGTGTAGGTCATAACATATTATGGATAACATTGTGAAGAGTGGGAATTCCAGAACACTTAATTGTGCTCATGAGGAAGCTGAATATAGACCATAGAACAGAACATGGGGATACTGTGTGGTTTAAAATCAGCAAAGATGTGAGTCAGGGCTATATCCTTTCCCCATACTTATTCAGTCTGTATGCTGAGCAGATAATCTGAGAAGCTGGACTATATAAAGAAGAATGTGGCATCAGTATTGGAGGGAGATTCATTAACAACCTGAGATAGGCAGATGACACAACCTTGGTTGCTGAAAGTGATAAAGACTTGAAGCCTACTGATGAAGAGCAAAGACTACAGCCTTCCATATGGATTACACCTCAACATAAGGAAAACAGAAATCCTCACGACTGGACCAATAAGTAGCATCACGAGAAACAGAGAAAATACTGAAGTTGTTAAAGATTTCATTTGACTTGAATGCATAGTCAGTGCTTATGGAAGCAGCAACAGTCATGAAATCAGACATCATATTGCACTGGGTAAATCTTCAAGGTGTTAAAGATCAAAGATGTCACTTTGAAGACTAAGGTGAGCCTGACACAAACCATGGTATTTTCATTCACCTCATTTGCATGTGACAGCTGGACAATGAACAAGGAAGACCAAAAAAGAATTGATGCCTTTAAATTATGGTATTGGTGAAAAAGATTGGCGTGTAGAAGAACGAACCAATCCATCCTGGAAGTGGTACAGCCAGAATGCTCCTAGAAGTGAGGATGGTGAGACTTTGTCTCTTGTACTTTGGTCATGTTATCAGGAGGGACCAGTCCCTGGAGAAGAATACCTTGCTTGATAAAGTAGAGGGTCAGCAAAAAAGAGAAGGGCTCTCAACAAAATGGATTGACACAGTGGCTGCAACAATGGGCTCAAACATAGCAATGATTGTGAGGATGGTGCAGGACTGGGCAGTGTTTCGTTCTTTTGTACATAGGATAGCTGTGAATCAGAACCAAGTGGACATCACCTAAGCCATGTCTAACTAGGGATGTGGCAGCCATGCCTGCGTTTCTACCACTGGGTGACCTTAGCCTCTGACAGAAGCTGACTTCCCCTCAAGCACACTGAAAGGTTGGAGAGGAGTTACCCTCTCTAGTCCTAGTTGTGACTTGGCACCCCTCAGTCCTCTGGCTTATCTTCTTTTTCTAGTAGGTTAACAGTCAGCACAACAGATCTCATCCTGTGTCTGACCCTGCCAAGGGGAATGCTTATGAGGAATTAAAAGGCTTTTCTCTCTCTTTCCAATGCTATTGGATTCATTAGTGGTATAAATTTGTTACAGAGCTTTGGTGGCGTATAGAGATGGTTCATACTTTTATTAGATTAAGTCTTTATTTGGACTAAGTAAATAAAAGGAGTTCTGGTAGCATAGTGCCTAAGACACATGACTGCTAACCAGAAGGCTGGTGGTTCAAACCCACCAGCCACTCCTCGGAAGGAAGGTTGGACAATCTACTTCTCTAGTGATAACGCCTCGGAAACCCAAGGAGGGGTCGCTATGGGTCGGGACCGACTCAACGGCACACAACAACAACAGCAGCAAGTAATAAAGAACAAACATCCGTCTGTGGGGTAGTTTGCTTAAATCATTGGGGCTCTATACTATCAATATTAACTCATCTGGAAACCTGAGAATAATTTGCAGTTAGTGCAGACTTACTCTGGGCAGAGGAAATCAGTGACTGTCAAGACTCTAAATTCTTAGTTCCTTCTGCTCCAGAACTTGCATTTTCAATAGCAAGTTCCTGAACATGGTGGAATTATCTCAGTGCAGTAAATCTCTGTTGTTGTTTTTATGTGCCATCGAGTGGGACCTGGCTCATAGCGCCAAATTGCCCCTTCAAGAAAAGACATTTGTTCTGTTACCTTCGCCTGAAAAAAGAAGTCAAGGGTCCAAATATTTATCATCCTCAGTGACACCTCGTTTCTCCTTTCATCATCAGACCAAATGGTAGGAATTGTTCTACATAATTGTATTTTCACAGTTTTTCCCTGGAGCTTCCCTGCCTTTTGTTACTTGATCTTTTAGACTCCTGAGTCCTCAGGACCAGCAGGGTCAGTTTGTTGTGGGGGAGGGACGAATGGCAGTTTGTTGTGGGGGAGGGACGATGCTGGTCAAGTGCTGGGCAGGTCTGAATGTGATTCCCTTTTACTGTCCAGTGTTTTGGGGGTTTCTGTTAACTTTTTTTAAAAAACTGTCATTTTGAGTTCAGACTTAAGCCTAATGAAGGGTTGTTCCAGTTGTCTCCTACTTATGTTCCATTATGGAAAGTATTTTCTCAGCTAGAACATGTGTTTTTCACTTTTGTTACAATATTTCATTAGTGATATCTCTCTTGGGGGGCAAGTATATTGTTTTCATGTGCTCATTAGTCATTTATTTCTTTGAAAGTGGTATGATTTGATCTTTAAAACTCAAAAAGTGGAAAAATTCTCTTTGATCCACATTATAGTGTTAGTTTCTTCTCTTTTTATTGTCGTCAACCCCAAACTCAAGAGCTTAATAATTAACTGTTACTTGGAAACATTGGTATGGTCCTACACTGGGAGAAAATGTGAACTAGCAAAACTTTTGTCAGAGTTGGTGACTGGTTTCATCATTTGAAAAGGACAGCTCTGTATTTTTTTTTATTTGAATGTGTCATCATAAAATGAAAACTCTCACCAGGAAATTGTCAAAACTATTTAGGAATTTCAGAGGTGTTGTGAAATAATTTTCATACATGAAAGCACTCCCTTTGTTTTATATCCTCTGTTTTCCTAGAAAGTAGCTCTTTCTGAAGAGTATGTTGTTTGCTCATTATTAACCTAATTGAGAGATTAATTGCCAAAAAGTCACAAGATTTACCTTGTCACTTTAGATTTTCTTTTATGCAGATTCAACTCTGAGCAGTCACTTTAAAAAGAAATCTCTCTTTTCAGGTTATTCTACAGAAAACTGTAGAAACTGTGCAATTTGAAATATCCAAGATTTTCAGAATGGCAGAAGCAGTTATACGCACAGAAGAAAGTCTCCCATTGTACTCACACTATGCCATTAGTTGTGCCAAGTCACAACTAGGTAAGCTCCCAAAAGTGATAGCCGTTGTGTTTGTTATTGGTTGAACTGTTAGGCAAAGCCTGTGTGTAGACAATATGGAATTTTCATTAACAAAGTTCCACCTGGCGGAAGTAGGGTTTACTCTTGGCTTTTCAATCTTGGGAAATTTTTACCTCTAGGAATCATGAAAGTCTCAAACAATACCCAGTTTGCATTAACTGAGAAGATAAAATTAAATCTCTAACACTTAGGAGGTCAGGGGAATGATGTAGTGACACGACACAAAGAGTACTGCTATGCTAAAAAAGGGCTGGGAATCTGTGTCTTGAGCTGGGAGTTAGGCATCCCAAGTTAATGTCAACTCAGCATTTCCCTTGACTTGTTGCTTGAAAAACTAGTGATAACTGGGCTTGGGTTATCTAACAGATCTGTTACTGAAATTCCATATGTGCAAAGCTTTTGAAGTAAATGAGGCTCTCTCATGTTTCAAAGCTTTGCACAAATATAATAATACTTACCATGAAAGCACTTGACTGCTAACCAGAAGGCTGGTGGTTCAAACCCACCAGCCACTCCTCAGAAGGAAGGTTGGGCAATCTACTTCCGTAGTGATACTGCCTCGGAAACCCAAGGAGGGGTCGCTGTGAGTCGGGTCTGACTCGACGGCACATAACAACAACAACTACCATGAAAACAAGATGATATAGCTATATATGTTTTTACTTTGGAATGTTAAATATAGCATAGAAGAAGATAATTCAGGAAGTTACTAACTGCATCAGGAGGTAGGCATCCATGATGGTACCTTGTTCTCATTCAAGAATCTTTTGTAAAGGTGTTGTTGTTGTTATTTGCCGTCGAGTCGGCCCCCACTCATAGCGACCCCTCCTTCGGTTTCCGAGGCAGTATCGCTACGGAAGGATTGCCCAACCTTCCTTCCGAGGAGTGGCTGATGGGTTTGAACCGCCAGCCTTCTGGTTAGCAGTCAAGTGCCTTAGGCACTATGCTACCAGAGCTTCTGGAACCCCTCTATAGTGCTTTATCAGAATTCAGCATTAGACAGCTCTGTTTGACTCAGGGGAATTAAGCTGTAGTGCTGTTACAAAGAATCTCATTGTAAGGTTGTCTTGACCCAGAAGTTCCCAAACATTCTCTTGTGGCACTCTTAATGTTTCTGAAATTTTGTCAAAACAATACCTAGAATCTTCATTTATTAAGTAGTTAGACCCAAACAACCTCATAAGTATTTATGTCCTAACTATCTAGCTGCCATTTGAGAAAGTAATGCACATAAAGTAGAAACAAAATATGTTTTTCTCTTAAAAAAAAAAAATTGGAATTTATTTAATTCTTGAATAACCACAATAACTTACTAGTGGGATATGTCTGCCTATTGCATACTGCACAGTTTGTTAAACTTTGGAATTAGATTGGCTACTCTCACCCTCATTTGCTGTTCTACATAAATTTTTGAATGATATCTTGGCTTTTTATCATATAAATACAGAAAACCCAGCTTCACAAAGGTATAAAATAAAAAAGAACATAGTGCAATCTGTGAATTACCTTGAACTAGTAATTTTCACTGTGTCCAACACATTGCTGTGTTTTCTTTGAAAAATTTAAATATCCTGCAGCATCCTGTGAACTCACCGTGGCATGCTAGGGTGTCTTGGCACATAGTGTGGGAATTCTGGTCTTACCCTACTTGTTGTCTGTAAGTCAAGGAGTGCCTCGGTGGTGTAAACAGTTGATGTGCTCGCCTGCTAACTGAAAGGTTAGAGGATTGAGTCTACCAGAGATGCTTCGGAAAAAAGCCCTGGCAGCCTGCTTCTGAAAAAATCATCCATTGACAACTCTGTAGGGCACAGTTCTGCTCTTGACACACATACAGTCACTCTGAGTTGGAATTGACTCAATGACAACTGGTTAACAAGTCAGAGTTGCCTTAAGGGGCCTATGTATTTAACTGCGTTGTCTAAAAGTTGTCTTATTTATTTTGTGGTTGTCAAATTTTGGGTGAGCAGAAAAACTGTGTACTTCAGAACTCCTGATTCATTATGTTTGGGATAAGAAAGTAGAACCAGACATCTGTATTTTTTAACAAGCTGGCCTAGTGATGCTAATACATAAGATGTTTGAGAATCTATAAAGTCCACCTCAAATCCTTTGTATTTGGAGACCATGTCATTCTTCATTTGAATCTCTCCTTATTCCTATAAGCATAATGTAAACTGGATTAGTGTTCATTAAATAGTATTGAACTTATTTATTGTCCCTTACTTTACCTCTTTTTCCTTCAACAACAACAACAACAACAACAGCATTTATTTTGTTCTGTCACTTAAAGAAAAAAAAAAAAAAAGAAGAAGACAAGAAAGGAAGGATTGAATGTAGGGTTTTGTAGCTTCCTGAGCCTCTTGTCCACAGTCTCCCTGTTCTACCACACTCCCCTCACAGGGCCTCACATCATGTTGAGCTGGTCTGTGCATTATCCTCTGATGAAGACGGACTTGGTGCATTTGTTGCTACCTTTCCTTGCTGGTGGTCCCTGGACAGCACAACAGCTTTCTCTTAGCTTCGAACCAAAATACTGGAGGTTGAGATTTGCCAAGCCATACCATTAAGGAAAGGCCTAACCATCTGCTTCTGAAAAGGTTACAGCAAAGAAAACCCTATGGAGCAGTTCTACTCTGTAGCACACAGGGGTGCCATGAATCACAATTAACTCATAGTATCAGGTTTTTTTTTTTTTTTTCCTTTCCCTCCCTCTGTCTCTCACTAAGAGCCGTAAATTTCCTAGGTTGGAAAAGCTCTGGGATAGGATAACTGGGAGATATATATATATATATATATATATATGTATGTATGTATAAGGCTAGAAGACACTTGGAATATTATTTAATACAGTACTGTCATTTTAGTGAGGAAAGATAGGGAAGGGACATGATGGACCTCAGGTTACACAGGAAGTGAAGAAAGAAGCTGGGACTAAAACCTTATCTCCTGGCTTTTTTAGGGCTGGAAATGTCTACTCTACCCAGGGGTATGCAGTAAGCAAGGTAAGCATGGACTTACTAGTGCTTACTCACTAATCTGTAGTGAAGTATAGTAAAACTGTTCACTACAGATTAATAAGTAAGCACTAGTAAGCCCATGCTTCCTTGTGCTTACTGGGTACTCTGTTCCTGTCTGGGATTGTAAATTTGAAAAGAAGCTTTGATTCTGTGGGAAGGGGCTGTGGGTTTGGAAGAAAAACAGATGCCAGCCATACCTAGAAGCAGAGTCTTTGATGTGGTGGAAAAGGTGAAATTGTTCACTACAGATTATTAATAAGCACAAGTAAGCTTGTGCTTATCTTGCTTATTGGGTAATCTAACACTGACTCTGCTTCGGGCATCCTACACTGCAATCTCTGTGGGTGGTGCTGGATCATCTGTGAGTTTCCCAAGGCCCACAGGTGATTCTGACACAGAACAAGAGCTGTGGCCAGTTTGACAATTTGCTTTGCTGGCAGTTATGTTTGGTGTGTTAAATAATACTTTGCCATTTATTTAGACAGTAATTACAAATTAAACAAGTTGGAGTTATTTATTTTTTGTTGTTTAGTGAGAAGGCAAAAACTTGAGAGCAGAAAAAACTATCTACATGATCATAAAGGGAAGAATTTTTATTTTCTGGATTCTTGTTTATAAATTATATCCTACCAGCCTCAGAACTTGGCTTGGTGGGCATTGAATAGCATTTTCCCACTCAGAACCTCTTTCTCCTAGGTGCCTTAGCTGAGTTTCTTATGGTTAGGGCTGGGGTGGGGTGGGGCTGACTTTTGAACAATTGGAACATGGGTACAGTAGACAATTTCAGACAGTTGTTTGATACCATTACACCTTAGCAGAACTGGAATGATTAGGCAAGGGTCATAAGGATTGCCCATGGAGGATCAGTAATTTTCATTATATTTTTCTTTAAGCACATTTTAGGTATATTTTAGAGGTAGGACAAATTGGGTCAGCCATGCAAAGAAATGAGATACTATAAGACTCATGGAAAAACTCTTGGAACTTTGTCATCCCAGGGCTACATCATTCAAATATTCATTCATTCATTTATTCATGCCTGCATATCTCAATCTTTTGTTCAACGGAGAGTTAAAATATTTCTGGTAGGTCTTCCTCTAAGCAGCTTCTTATCTCTTGTGAGATGCTGTATAGCCATGATATCTGAAACAGGCTGTGTTTTCTGCAAGTCTAGTTTTTTGGAATGAGAAACCTTTCTCTATTTAATCTTGTCACTGTGCATCCTTGTAGTTCAATTGGAAATTATATATTTTTTTTTCTGGCTTTAATTGTAGACATTTTAACATTAATATGATGAAAGAAATTTGTAACTTGGATATCAATGAAGTTGCTTATGATTTATATAACCCTGTGATCTGTTTCAGAAGTCCAATATAGCTGGAGGATTGAGTGTGCTCCTTTTTGTTTCTAACTGACAAAAGTATATTTCAACTTTGTTATCCAGTATAATCAAGAACTAATGTAAATTAAACCCACAGAAAAAAGCGATTTTATTCAATTCTGTTATTATTAATTCCAACCATCTTTTCTATCAGACTACCCTTTACCAGAGGAAAAAAATGTTCATAAGGAAAAAATTCTTTAAATTCAAGTTTATTTTTTCTAGCTTTCCCTTGTCAGGCATCCTCCTCCAAAGAGGGGCAATTTTAGAGAGAAGGAACACCCTAGATTGTCCCGATGTCATCCTGAATGGCCAGAAATGCTTGTGTCCTCTATGATAGAAAAGGTATGTACGTTTCTGGTGGCAGAAATCTGTCCGCTGACTGTGCTAGGGCTGCCTTTAGGCACTGACGTGGCTTAAACTGCATTTGACCTGGTGCTTCGGATTCAAGCCAATAGGTGACTCATTATTTCAGATGTTTGGTTTGTGCTGTTATGGTTGAAGCAATCTGTAAGGAAAATAGAAAAGCCTGTTGTAAAAATATAATTAGTCTCCAGGAAGGAGAATCCCTGCGTTCTCGCCAGAGGCGAGCTCTCTGTTCAGGGCTCGCCTAATGTGTTGTTTTACCTTAGATCCTGCTTTGAAGCAGGCCTGGAAAGTGACCATCAGCACATGTTTACATGGCGTTGCTGATTATTATTATATTCTTGAATGCGAGTTCAGAACACGCTGGGTATGAAGTTTGCTATCTGGTCACCGAGAGCCAGCTGTCTACTCTGGGGATAGGACTACCAGATGCCTACCACCAGGCTCTATTCAGAGGGAAAGGAAAAAACGTAGCACTAGCACTATTTAAAAGGTTCACTTTGTCAGATGGTTTCTTTCTGAAGTTTGAGATGTGACATACGCAATTTATAGTCTTTCTTTGGTCGTTGGAAGCTGTCCATTCTGTATGTGATTTAGTAATTCGGAATGTTTGGCTTTCTAGACTCAAACAAAGACTATTGTAAAATGTCAAACTTTTTTTTATTATCTTTAACTCTTGCACCATGTTTTAAAGTGAAACATTCTGCTAACTTATAAATTTGTCTCTTTTCTTCTTCCTGTGTTTTGTTCTTAACCATCCAAGGGAGCAGTTAGGAAGAAATAGAGAATCCCCACCCCAATAATGTGGTGAAGGAGCAGCTCCAGGTTCGTAGGGCTCTGCCCATGAACTGACTGTTCCATGCCAGTTTAAATGTAGAGCCATTATTTCTTTGTTAGAGAATTTTGATTCATGTATCCAATGGTGACGATGTGTCAGATGCCTGTTTGGAAAGTTCCACTGAGTAAATAATCGCTTCTCTCTCTTGAGCCTTGTTCCAGGAGCTTTACTTAATCCTCACATTGGACAGCATGTATTACAGATGCAGTGAATAACCAATACTCAGAGAGGTTTATTAACATGCTCAAGATTACACAGCTAGTATGTAGAATAGTTGATAGCTTACTCAAGTTGGCCTGACTTGAAGGATAGCTCTACATTAATCTATACTGCCTCTCCTCCTAAAACCAAAAGAAGCAGAGATAATATGCTATGTAGTGCTATATGTCTTTAAGCTACTTACAGTATTCTGTATTCCTCTATAGACTCTTTGATCAAAACATTCAGTAATGGCAGCCAGGCGCAATCCAGGTTTTCTGGTCTCATGGCAAAGGCTGCAGTTGTTCATGGAGGCAGTTAGCCACATTTTTGATCTCTTTCTCCTATTCCTGACTCTCCTCCTTCCTCTGTTGCTCCAGGCGAATACAGACCAGATGTCAGCATCAGATGGCCATTTGCCAGCTTTTAAGACCCTAGGTACTATGCAACAAATTAGGAGGTAGAACTGAAACACCAAACAAGTTATTAGCCCAATTAACTGGGCTGTCCCATGAAACCATGACTCTAAAACTTCCAAACCAAGGAACCAAATCTCATGAGGTTTTTGGTTGTAGATAAGCAGCCTCAACAGCTACTCTTTTCTTCTTCTTTTTTTCTGTCATTGTTGTAAATATATCTATCACAGAAGTTTTGCCAGTTCAGTCTTACAGGTGTATAAAACTTATTATCAGAAATAACAATAATCGGCTGTAAAACCCTACCCTGAATCAATGTGATCTTTTCCATTACTGTTAATACTCCCTTTCCTATTCCCTGCCACCCCTGTTAGCTACTAATAAACTTTGGTCTCTGTACATTTGCTCTGTCTTGTATTTTTATATAAGTGAGGTTACTTGCATGATATTCTTGATGTCATCCCATAACCCTTTTGGTCTTCGGTCATTAGCATTCATTGTGTCAAACATTAGCTCACTTAACTGGGATGTCCAATGAAACCATGACCCTAAGCTTCCAAACCAAGTCTTATTTTCTCCAGCAGTGGATGAAGCAGTATCTGTGGTTGTGAGGTTTAAATAAGTTAATGTCTACAAAGTCAGAAAAGTGTTTGGTTCGTAATGAGCACTATGCAAGTGTTTGCTATTTTTATGTACTATCTTGAAGACTAACCGGAATGAGATATCGCTCCATCTCCTCTTCTTGCCTCACTATACAGGATGCCCCGAGTCAGCTTGTGGAAATAATTCAGAGTAGGGAAGGGATTGGAAAAGTTTATAAACTGTTGGTTCATGAATGAGGACTTCTCAGACACCTGGTCCGACCTTTATTTTCGAGGCTGTGCGAGTGCTCCCAATTTCTTCTATACATACTTGGTCCATCCAGTCTCTGGTTCAGTCACTTCGACAGGTTGCCTTATTCTCCCTAAAATATGCCTGTCCTCAATCTCTACCAAAGGAGCTCTGGTGGTATAGTGGTTAAGGCATTTAGCTGCTAACCAAAAGGTTGGTGGTTTGAACCCATCAGCTGCTCTGTGGAAGAAAGATGGGGCAGTCTATTTCTGTAAAGATTTACAGCCTTAGAAATTCAGTGGGGGTTACTATGAGTCAGAATGGACTCGATGGCAGTGAATTTGGATTTTTTCATTTTCAGTCTCTACTATGTGTGCTATAAATATATCATTGCCATTCAGACATTGATTTAGTGTCCTATCCTGTTTGTGCATATGTTCCAGCTAACATGACCACATTGGTGGGTCATAAATTGTGACCTCCTAGAAGGCAGAGAGACAGGTTTGTGAGAGCTTTATAGAATACTTTTTTTAAAAAAAAAAATCACCATAAAAATGATATTGTTATGGGAACAAGAGTATAAAGGGAGGAACCTAGGGGAGGTAGCTGTTGTGTTTAAAGTCTCAGACTTTGTCTTCCTCAGCCGTAAGACTGTTGTTAGTTGCCGTCAACTTGATTCTGACTCTTGGCAACCCCATGTGGGCAGAGTGGAACCACTCCATCGGGTGTTCAAGGCTGTGACCTTTCAGAAGCAGATTGCCAGGCCCTGCTTCTGAGGCACCTCTGGGTGGGTTTGAACCACCAACCTTTTAGCTAATAGTTGAGCACTTCACCATATGTGTCTCCAGGGACTCCAGACTGTGATACTACAAAGTGAAAAGATGTCCTCAGGGATATCAAGACCTTGTGCTCTTGACTTTACCTCTTTCCTTTCTTAATCCAGGGAGCCTGGAGGTCTTATTCTCCACCTTATTTCTGGGCAGTGAAACTTGACTATCTCTGATTCTCATGAGTCAGAGACATGAATCAGTCATGCCTGATGCAGAAACTGTGAGAAGCGATGGGCCAGCTCATTTGGTGTCTTCTTTGGTTCCCATGTGACTGTCCCAGCCTGGATGTGACCCAGCAGTGATAGAGGTTGTATGCAAATTGCCAAAATGAGGAGTAGATACTGACTATTGGCTTTTGTTCTGATGGACACTTGGGACTCAGAAAAGTAGAGCCTGTTCTGACTAGTTGTGTAAGGAAAGTTTGTTTGTACAACTTTGAATCTTTTTTGAACTTCAGAAGTAGAAAAACCTGGATCACCAGCTGTAATTCAGCTGAGTGTATATTTATATGTACTTAGATTTTTCACTAAGGTTGAGGAGTGATCTGGCAGAATTTAGTGTAGATGAAAGTAGAAATGAAGAAAAAGAGAAGATGTTCCAAATGGGCCAGTCTGGTAAATAATTGTGAAACTTTTGGTAGGGCACAAAGGAAAAGTACTCTACAATGTAGATAATTTATACAGAAGATATATATGATGCTTAAGAGAAATTTACTTAAGAGACGTAAGAGAATTCTGATTTTGTGATGCTATGCTATCAGGGAATCTTCTGGAGAGAGAAATTGCTGCAATAAGATTTGCTGTGGATTTACATAAACTTCCTTTCTTCAGTCTTAGAAATTCATCATCTCATTCCTTTGGATGAGGTACTGTGGGCCCATCCCGTGCCACTGGGACAGAGTGCCTTGCCCTCTTGGATTCTTTTGGTCTCTTCCAAAGTTCCCTGGCTGGAATTTGTATGCCACCCATGTAACTTCTCTTCAACTGCTAACTGTAAGTTCATGTTGCTTGTTAAAAAGAATATTGTACTATTTGCTAACTCAAAAATATGTGTTCTTGACCACCGTACAAAGACTGTATGTGGACCACCAGCTGGAAATGACTTAAGGGGAACTATTTCTTTTCAGAAACTTTCCAGATGTGCTGCACAATGCACCCTTCACAGCTCTCTGTGCAGGCCCTCAGTCTTGGATTTGGTGAGCAGTCAATATCTCAGACCCATCAACCACATGTTCATGCCAGTTACGTGTGCAGAGATAGAACCATAACATATTTTGATGAATGGATGTGTTACCCTTTTTTTCTATCCATAATCTAAATGTACCTGGTTCTTGTTTTTGCTTACCTTAAATAACATTCTTCCTTTCTTTCTTTCAAGTACTTACAACACAAGGTTTCCACTGAATTCTACTTCCCCGTTTACCTGGCATAACATTGTTAATTATTCTAAGGAGCTCTGGTGGTATAGTGGGTAAGGCATTTGGCTGCTAGCCAGAAGCTTAGTTGTTCAAACCCACGGGCTGCTCCACGGGAGAAAGATAAGGCAATCTACTTCCAAAAAGATTTACAGCCTTGGAAACGCAATGGAGATCACTATGAGTTGGAATCAACTCGATGGCAGTGGTTTTGGTTAATTATTTTTAAAAGAATGCCTTGTTTAATAAATGTCAAAAAGAAAGTACTCCATAAAGGGTAGCAATGGTGATGTTAAGGATTACAGAATTGTAAACATTTCCTTTGAGTTAGTCTTAAGATTTACTTTGAATTTTACATTGTTATCCTTTATTTCTATCCCAACTCTTCTGCCTTGCTTTTCCCAGATGATTTCACGGAAAAGCAACAGCAAATTAAGACTTTTTTTTTTTTGCTACAGCTTTAACAGATAGTTTATTCCCAAATGAAAACATTTTAGTAAGTCTTTTGTTTAGTGACTCATTAACTTGATGAGGAAAATGTCCTAATAAAGATAAAGAAACTGTAAACTCTTTCAAAAACTGCAAGAGTAAAATGTTAGGGCCTTTTGGGTCAAGTACATGCCCTTGTTCTTTGAATTTCATTTGTTGTTTGGTCATGGGAACAGGCAGACTGGTCATGTATGGGCTGTGTCCTCCTCTTAATTCTTGTCTGTAAATTTATGCATATATACCAAGTCGGTACACTTCCTAAAAGTGTCTTTCTCTATAGACAGTGACTGTGTGGGAGGTGATTTTATGAAAGTAGTAAATCAGGTTTCCCTCTTCCACCACGAACCAGTTCATTAAATGGGTCACTAGACTAGAGCTGAGAAATAGTTGGCTGGCTTTTACTGATAAACAGTTTGATTTTCTTAGAAATGCCACATACCTCCAGGCATGAAGGATAGAAAAACAAAAACAACTGCTGTCGCGTCGCATTGACTCTGACTTACAGCTACCCCTTGTGTGTCAGAATACAACTGTGCTCCATGGGGCTTCCAATGGCTGGTTTTTCAGAAGTGAATTGCCAGGCTTTTCTTTGGAAGTGCCTCTGGGTGAACTTGAACCTTCAGTGGCTGCTGAATGCATTAACCATTTATACCACTCTAAATAGACTAAAAAGCTTGCGAGAATAGGAAACATCCTTGGTTATAGCCTGTGGTTACATACTGCTTTAACAAAAACAAAAAACCCAAACCCATTTCTGTCAGGTCAGTTCCAACTCATGGCAACACCATGTGTTATTGCATAGAACTACCCCATAGGATTTTCTGGGCTGAAATCTTTACAGAAGCAGATGGCTTGGCCTTTCTTTTGTGGTATTGTGTAGTAGATTCATACCAACAACCAGGAGATTACTGGTAGTAATCAAGTGAAAACCATTTATACCACCTAGGGACCATATCTAAGGCATAATCTGCATTATTAATCTGTACAAAAGTTTCTAGAGGTATTGTGACCTTGTGTTGTTCCACATAATTTTGGTAAATGCGCCAGCATAGATGTGATAAGTTTTAGGTTTTGTATGAGTGTTTAGTGAAGCATAAATGGATCTCATTTAAAATATCCTTTGTAACAGAGCATATAGATAGTTACTATATCCAGAAATAAACTCCACAAATCTTTTTAAAACAACTGTCCAGCAATTTTTCACTTAAATTTCAAGAGGTAGTTGTCTGCCTCATTCGTTCTCAACCTTTCCCAAAGACCCATTTCTAAACTGAGGGGTGGGGGAACCTCAGTAACATCCCTCCCAACTATCTTTGATAGAAATTGTACTTTTAGTATTCATTAGTTGTAAAATAGGAGCTCTGGTAGCATAGTGCCTAAAGCATTTGACTGCTAACCAGAATGCTGGCGGTTCAAACCCACTAGCCACTCCTCAGGAGGAAGGTTGGGAAATCTACTTCCTTAGTGATACTGCCTTGGCAACTCAAGGAGGGGTCGCTATGAGTCAGGTCCGACTCGACGGCATATAACAACAACAACACTTGTAAAATATATAAAGTTAGAAAGAAAAAAAAAATCAACCTGGTATTGAGTTAAAGAAGAAAAAAGAAAATCAAGGGACAAGGTAGATGACTTTTAGGCACTAGGTACAATATAAAACTCTTGAGTTTTGTTTTGCTTTTATAACTGCTTAACCCTTTTTCTAAGTTGTATCTGCTCTCTTGCCAGGTACTTATCCAGTAGGAAATAGAATGATCCAACGGTAACCTTTAATTACAACATACCTCTAAAACTATTGTCTTTTTTTTGTTGTTGTTGTTATTGCTGGCTGACTCTTCCTGGATCAAGAAAAAAAGAAGAAGTTATAATCAGGCACTGGTTATAATAGAGCCATGTGTGTGAACATGTGAGCATTTGTATATTGGTACCTCAAAGCAGACATGAAAACTCACGTTTCATAGTGAGACAAATATACTTCATTAGATGTCTTTCTAATTACATGGGCTTATGAAATACTCTTTACAACGTGTGATCATGTGCCCTACGCAGATCATATTCTAAAGTGATGCCCAACAGGGGCCAGGTTTAATTCTGGATCCCTTTAGTCTCTAGTAATTGTCAAATGTACCACTCCTCAGTGTAGCAGGGACTGTTTGGATGACTGTCATTCATAAATTCATTGTGCAAATGATACTGTCCTCCAGCTCTAGGCTGGGCATCGGCCTGGGCTTTGAGGATAAGAGGTGAGCCAGACATAGAGCCTGACCTCAAGGAACCAACTCTTTGAGATAAGTGCTGTTATTTCATCCCTATTTTGCAGATGACAAAATCAAAGCTAGAGTAATTATAACTTCAGTTAACTCTGCCAATCTGGCTCCACAGCTCTTAACCGTCAAAATGGAGTTTTGAAGAGGATAATGAGAATGACAGCAACAATAATACATTAGATTTTTATAGAACTTTATCCATTGGGGAACATTTCTATGTACATTTTTGTGTTTGTTTCTTAAAAAAAAAAAAATAGAAGAAGAAGAAATGGCTATAAACTTCATGAGAAAACTGAAGCACCCAGAGGGGAAGTGACTTGCCCAGGGTTACTAAATCTGTATGTGACCAAGTTGTTACAAAAGCTTTTCCACTTCAGTCTCATGATTGTTGATAAAATGAAAAAAGAAACAGCTTGTGTTCAGAAGGTCTTCTCAAAAATGGTGGCTGTTACTTTCTCCTTGATGGAACAAACAGAGAGAAGTTGATTGTGTTTGCTCAAGGTTACACATCATGTTAGTAGCCAACTGTGATTAGAAAGGGCAGATCCAGTCCCTGAACCACACAGCTTTTGAATGACAGAAGAGTTCAAAGAGTTGGAGAAGAACTGATGGATCTGTTTTCTGGGCTGCTTGGAGCTGGGGTGCATCCACATGGCTCCTTCTGGGATTCTGGAACCACTGGAGAAGGACCTAAACTGACACAGGGCCCCTCCCTTGCCTCTAGCTCAGATTGCCCCCTACCAGAGCCATAAGGCTTTCTTCTGAGGATGGGCCAGGGAGGCTGCAACCATAAGGGAGATGATAAGGATTTGCTCAGGCCTGTCTGGTGGGGATGACACAGAGGACCTAGGCTGCCTTCTTCGCATGTTAATCATCTCTCCTTCCTCACAAACTGAAGGCTCAGCATAATTTTAAAGAGAGTAAGAGAGACAAGAAACCAAGCAAGGTTGGACCAAAAGTATCTCAGAATTATGTGGTGTTTTACCCTGTAGTCACGGATCTAGTTACAGATGCCTGTGATTATGGCCTTTGTAAACAGTTGTCAGAAAAATTCATAAGATTTCTAAAAGCTGCAGAAGAGCAAATTTAGAGTTGAATTTCAAGCATAGTTACCTATAATGGCTTACATGTGGACAGAGAGCATTTAAGATTCAGGCATGCACCTCTGTGTGCAGGAGGGGTGGGATACAGAGAGGAAAACAGAGATTGGTGGTGTCACCGTTTTCAGATAGTCTTTCCCTATTGTTTCATTTATTCTTGGCCAAAACCAAAAACCAAACTCGCTGCTGTTGACTTGATTCGTACTCATATCAACCCTTATGGGACAGAGTAGAACTGCCCTATAGGGTTTCCAGAGCTGTAAATCTTTATGGAAGCAGACTGCCTCATCTTTCTCCCACAGAGTAGCTGGTAGGTTGGAATCACGGACTTTTCAGTTAGCAACCAAGTGCTTTTAACCACTGTGTTACCAGGGCTCCTATGTTCTTGGCCTGCAGGCCCTTAAAAGTGGTGAAATTCTTCCTTAATATTGTCATCATTTGTCCTATTTCTTAGAAGGCTCTAATTTGCTTCTCTACCAACAAGCATCAACCCTGCTAGCAGATATTGTGGAAACTATGAGTCTGTGACCATCTTTAATTGGCTGTGCAACAGACATTTTAATTTAATTTAATATTGCTAGCAAAGCTTAAGGTGTGCAAGCTTGCCTTCTTTAGTATGTTTTTCATAATTCATATGGCAAGGACTTTAGATGACTGTAAGAAATCTATATTTTTTAAATTAATAAAGGTCCATTGAAGAAAAAGATGAACAGGATAGGAGTAATTATAATAATGTAACAGTTGTTTCTTTTTGAAGCAACTGCTGGACTAGGTTTCCCCCAGCCTCAGATAAAGAAATGAGTTTACTGAGTTTAACAATCCAGTAGGCATTCATTAGGCAATGGAAAGGATTAGAAAGAATATCCCAAGTCTTGGTAGATATAAAAAGAATATTCTAGTTCTTGTTACATCGAAATGCTCTTTTCCAGAGGCTTCCAAATAATAATTGAGAAAAACTCAGCTTATAAACAGAGGACTCAGCTTATAAGCAGAGCTTGTAAGTTTATAAGCAGAGTGACTAGTGGGACAGAATTTATGAATTGACTTTTTTTTTTCTTGTAAAATCTAGAGGTTTTCTTTGCTGTTGTTTTAATGGTTTGTAGTGGTTGTACCTAGTATAGGAGAGCAGAAATGTGTGCCAGCCCTGAATGTAAGCACTATTAGGACACTTAAGCCATGCCAGGAGTCCTTAAGTGATGCAAGTGGTTAAGTGCTCAACTGCTGCCAACAAAAAAGTTGGAGGTTTGAGTACATGCAGAGGCTCCTCAGAAGAAAAGCATGGTGAGTTACTTCCAGAAAATCAGCCATTGAAAACCCTATGGAACATAGTTCTGCTCTGACACACATGGGGTCACCATGAGTCAGAAGCGACTTGATGGCAACTGGTTACTGGTTAACCCATGATCGGTGGTAGCACTTTTCGCAGACTCATTTATCTGAGTATGTTGAGTATGTTTTATGGTAACTGAAATAAAGGGTAGAAGGAGGAGCAAACAGTAAGGACTCTGGTATACCAGCTGTGTGATGACTCAGTGGGAGCCAGTTATTTCATTTGTGAAGTGAGGACACTGTATTCCACACAGTGCTTCTGGAAAACCAGATGGAAGAGCACTTCTCTGCCAGTGAGACAACATAAAAATAACTGGGGTAACATGAAATAATAATATAAACAACAGCAATCAGTTAATATTTGGGTGGTGCTTTATCATTATAAAAATCATCTCACTTAATCTGCATAGCCACCTGGTGAGATAGTGTGTCAATAGTTCTTCTTGTTACAGAGATGAGAAAACAATTCAAAGAGGTTGAGTACTTGTCCAAGGGATGGAAGAGTGAACTGGACTTTTACTGACCATCCATGGGTATTGGGCTCTGTGGTAGGCAACGTGTCATGTGTTAGTTCATTACATTCCCAAATCATAAGTTGCAACGCTGGTTCTTGAACTTAAGAAGTTGAATGGCAGTGGTGGTGCTGTTCCCTTCTGCGCAAGTCCTTTGGAGATGTAAAATTGCTGTATGATAAATGGCCTTATCATTAATTCCATTTTGAACTGGGAGGCTTTATGGTTTTTAGATTACTGGGGGGCGGGTAGTATGAGAAGAACCTGTGATGCTTGTAAGCTATAGTGACCTTTGGACCTTTGACAAGCTCTTTTATCCAACCTCAACCTTCAGTTTCCCTATCTCTAAAATGGGGTTAAGAGCCTACCTCATGTAATTGCTGTGAGTGTTACATGGAGATAAATGCTAGTAAGTGCTTAGCACAATGCCAGAAAAGGGCGTATTCAGTATATAATGATGACGATTGCTCGTTACTGCCAAGGTTCTCAGTGCTCTCAGGGATTTAGTTGCAGGAGGTTCTGCCTCCCTGGACCCATGCATGGCTGGGCTGCTTCCCAACTGAACACCCACTCTTGACCCTCTCTTGCTGCACATGCCCTCAAGAATTTCTTGGGGTCTGGTTTCCAGGACTAACTGCTATTGAACCCCTCTCATCACCTGTTTCCTGTTCATTCCACATACCCCAGTTCAAAACTCTCAAGAGCCCTCTATCTCATCAAGTAATGGAGACAGCTGGGCCTGTGGCTCATGCTGCCCTCCCCCGACGCCTTCCGGAGGCAAAAGACTATCATTGCCCCTGTCCAGAGCATATTTTCCTACTAATCATGCTTTAAAGATTTATGTAGCACCCTCATCCCAAGCAGAACCAAAAGCTTTATGTCCTCCTGCACCACTTAACCAGGAGTTGGCAAGGTTCATCTCATTTCCCAGAAGCAGGTAGAGACAGCTCTACAAGAAGACACAAAAGCTTGGATCATATTGCTTTCCTCATTTTCATGGTGCAGTAGAAATACTTTCCAACAAACACCATTGCTCTGTCGTCCTTGTCTCTTGAGAAATGTTTCATCCTGGTTGGCTTTTCTTCTTCATGTAGTTTAAAAACAAAACAAAACAAAAAACTCATTGCCCTTGAGTTGGCCCCAACTTATAGGGGCCCCTTTTTGGGTTTCTGAGGTGGTATCTCTACAGAAGTAGATTGCACAATCTTCCTTCTGAGGAGTGGCTGGTGGGTTTGAACCTCCAGCCTTCTGGTAGCAGTCAAATGCCTTAGGCACCACGCCGCCAGAGAGCCATACATAGGGGAGCCTGAAAAACCGTAAGAGGTGTTGGTTCTAATAGTTTCAGTTTTTATCTAAGTTTTAGGAAAGTCTGAAACTAGTCAGGGCCGCCTCATCCTAACTGCTATCTTCTTGAGCTGAGAATTCCATCTCATTTACATTTGTCCTAGTTATCTGGTGCTGCTGTAATCACAAGGGGATGGCTTTAATGAACAGAAATGTATTTTTTCATAGGATAGGAGGCTAAAAGTTCCAATTCAAGGCACTGGCTCTAGACGAAGGCTCTCTGTTTGCTCTAGGGAAAGTCCTTGCCTCTTTCAACTTCTGTTCCTTGGTTCCTTGGTGATATCCATGGAACACTAGTTTTCCCCCATTTTTGCTTGCTTCTGTGCCTAATCTCCTCTTTTTATATCTCAAATGTGATTGGTTTAAAATACACTCTACACAGAGATGACCTCATTAACATAATAAAGAAAAGCCATATTCCTAATAGGGATTAGGATTTACAACACCTATTTTTTTGGGGGGGGTGCACAATTCAATCCATAACAACATTCTTCTAATCAGCTGCTTCCCATGAGTCCAGAGTCATTATCATTCAGGTCACGTGGTTTCAATGTACCCTAACAAGACTAAAGATCCCTTATTTAGTATCTAGAAGAAAAACCATTCTTTAAAACCATCACTCTGTAAAGGTCTAAACCATTGACATTCAACTTCCAAAAGCAAAAACGTGGTATCAGGATTGGAGGAAGAATCATTAACAACCTGAGATATGTAGACGATACAACTTTGCTTGCTGAAAGTGAGGAGGACTTAAGGCACCCACTGATGAAGGTTGAAGAATACAGTCTGCAGTATGGATTACGTCTCAATATAAAGAAAACAAAAATCCTCACAACTGGACCAATGAGCAGCATCACAATAAATGGAGAGAAGATTGAGGTTGTCAAGGAATTCACATTGCTTGGTTCTACAATCGATGCCAACGGAAGCAGCAGTCAGGACATTAGACGACGTGTAGCATTGGGAAAGTCAACTGCGAAGGAACTGTTTCAAGTGCTGAGGAGCAAGGATATCTCCTTGAGGACTAAGGTACGCCTGACACAAGCCATGATATTTCCAATCGCCTCGTATGCATGTGAGAGCTGGACAATGAATAAGGAAGACCGAAGAAGAGTTGATGCTTTTGAGTTGTGGTGCTGGCGAAGAATGCTGAAAGTACCATGGACTGCTAAAAGAACTAACAGATCTGTCCTGGAGGAAGTACAGCCAGAATGCTCCCTGGAAGCAAGAATGGCCAGACTTCGTCTCACCTATTCTGGTCATGTTGTCAGAAGGGACCATTCCCTGGAGAAGGATGTCATGCTTGGTAGGGTGGCGGGTCAACGAAAGAGGGGGAGGCCTTCAATGAGATGGATTGATACGGTGGCTACGGTGATGGGCTCAAGTATAGCAGGGATTGTGGGGCTGGTGCGGGATCGGGCAGTGTTTCGTTCTGCTGTGCATGGGGTCGCTATGAGTTGGAAATGACTTGACGGCACTTAACAACAACAACAACAAGTGCTCTAGTTTAAGCAAAGTGATCCAGAGGTAGAGGTGACTGTTGTAAACTGAGATGAAGATAAAAAAAAATAAAAAACTTTTATTTAGTTACTTTTGTTTTATTTTCTGTTACTGCTAATCCTATGATCCCCCCCCACCACCAAAATAGACATCAAACATCTTGTTTCTTATTCCCTATAAATGAGGGAGTTCCAGTGAATTGCTTGGTTTTTTTTCTTCGCCTAAATATCCCTATTAAAATCCTTGATTTAGTACATTAAGCTGGAATATAAGTGGGAAGTATTTTCATTTAATGCGATTTCAAAGAGGAATTTTTTTTAAGACTACTGTTGATCAATCAATCCAGTCAGTCAACAAGTATAAATTAAGCACTTGTTTCTGAAATCTGAGAAGATTTGAACCATGGCTCCAAGTGGTTGTGTAACCTGGTGTTTTGGCCCTCTAGTGCTGCTCTAACAGACATACCACAAATGGGATCACTTTAACAAACAGGAATTTATTCTCTCACAGTTTAGGAAGCTAGAAGCCTGAGTTCAAAGTGCCACCTCTAGGGGCTGGATGAAGGCCCCTTGACCTTGGGCTTCAGCTCTGCCTCTTGCTGTTGGCCCACTGAAGCTGGAGGTTTCTCTTAACTCAGACAGCTGCTGGCTGCTGAGACTGACAAACCCAAGGTCAAAATTATTAAGCAACACAACAAGGCATTAGTTAAGCCAGAAATAGTATCAAGATCAGCAGACAACATGGCAGGCCACTGAGATGAAGACTTGGCCAAATCCAGGAGCAAATGTGCCCAAAAGCTCAAGACTGTTCTCAAAGTGTCTTCTCCATATTGGAAGTAGACCACATCTCTAAGGCAACTACTCAGATGCTCACAGTAGATTCTACTGTGGGGAAGAACTACATCCAGCTGCCCAGCCACTCAAAACCAGACTCAGCCAAGTTGACACATAATCTTAACTACCACACCTGCTGTGTAGGGAACCAGTCAGACTATAATAGCTAAATCACTTGAACTTGGGTCACTTTATAGGCCATTGTTGTTGTTAGGGGCCACTGAGTCAGTTCTGACTTATAGCAACACTTTGTGTGGGAGAACGAAACATTGTCTGGTCCTGCACCATCCTCACAATTGTTGATACGTTTAAGGCCATTGTTGCAGACACTGTGTCAGTCCATCTTGTTGAGGGTCTTTGTCTTTTTTGCTGACCCTCCACTTTACCAAACATGAGGTCCTTCTCCAGGGATTGGTCCCTTCTGATAACAAGTCCAAAGTACATGAGTTGAAGTCTCATCATCCTTGCTTCTAAGGAGCATTCTGGTTGTACTTCTTAGAAGACATTTGTTCATTCTTCTGGCAGTCAGTAACATATTCAGTATTCTTCATTAAGACCATAATTTAAAGGCATCAGTTCTTCTTTGTTCTTCCTTATTCATTGTTCAGCTTTCACAGGCTTGTGGTGAGATTGAAAATACCATGGCTTGGGTCAGGCACACTTTAGTATTCAAGGTGACATCTTTGCTCTTTAACACTTTAAAGAGGTCTTTTGCATGTGAAAGTCTTTTTGCTTTTCCTGACAGCAATTTTCATCTCTCTTTGCAAAGCAGATTCAGGAAAGTGAAGGAAATAAGCTAAACTACACTTTTATACTCAGTTTGAGTTAATCTTCACTGTTTCTACCACATATACCTTCTCAGAAGGGTCTGCTTAAGGCACAGCTATTTGTGAATAGTGACTCTCCCTGCTCCTGGATTATTGCTTCTAGTAAACAGGGAGCAGGATTTGTAGTCTCTGGACCCTACACTGCTCACATGTGTTGTTGCTGGATTATGTGGTAGTTCTGCCTTTTTACAGGACAGATAGCTAGGAGCAAACATACCACTGGGAGCCTGGAGTTTGGGATGGCATGGAGTAGGATGGTGTCAGAAGCCTTGTACATAAACGATCCTTAAAAGACATGTCCAGAGAAATTTGGCAGCAAGTGAAGCTATTCATCTCATCCCTTGATCTCTTGGTAGAGGACAAGTACCTGTTCCCAAGTGAAGGCCCTCTTAGGACAAGAATTCCTTGAAATATACAGTGACTCTGCTGTGTGTGTTTGTGTGTGTATGTGTGTATTGGGGCGGGGGGGGGATAACCTACCAGCAAAAGGTGCTGTAGAGTTGATTCCAACTCATGGTGACTCCATGTGTTACAGAGTGTTGAACTGCACTCCATAGTTTTCATTGCTGTGACCGTTTAGAAGCAGATTGCCAGACTTTTCTTTCAAGGTGCCTCTGGGTGGGTTTGAACAGCCAGCCTTTTGTGTGAGAGAGAAATTTATCTCAAGGGAATGGCTCATGCAGTTGTAGAGGCTGGCAAGTCCCAAGTCTATAGGTCAAACATCAAGCTGGAAGCTTCTCCTGACTCACGCAGCTGCAGGGGCTGAACCCAAGACTGGCAGGCAGTACAGCAGGTTACTGGCCTTGGAGGATGATGAATCCAAGATCGGTGGGTAAAATGGCAAGTTGTCTCACAGGCTGCAAAGGCAATGATTTCAAGATTGGCAGGTAATATGGCAGGTCGCTGGAAGTCCAGGAAGATGATGATGAGCCAGATACAGGATCAAGACCTAGCAGAAAGCCAGAGAATTTTCCCAGGATGCCCATATGTAGTTTGGAATTAGGCTACAATCAGGGTACATTCAGGCTACATCCCTGAGTAAACTCCCTTTCCAACTGATTGGCAGCTCATAGCACATCTTATCATGTTGTTGTTGTTGTTAAGTGCCGTCGAGTCATTTCTGACCCATAGCGACCCCATGCACAGCAGAACGAAACACTGCCCGATCCCGCGCCAGCCCCACAATCCCTGCTATACTTGAGCCCATCATCACAGCCACCATATCAATCTTATCATGGAGGTGTTTATATCAGATCTCATCATGGGTAATGACTACATCATAACTGTTAAACCCCTTAGAGTCATAGTACAGCCAAGCTGACTGCGTCTTAACTATCACAACCTCCATACCAGGAACTTTCTCTCTTGAAAGAAAAGATAATTCATCTAAACTGTGATTTTAAGTATTTGATTCCAAAGCTGCTTAAATGCCCCCCAGCCAAGGAGTGCCTGAACCATTCATATTTAGACTCTTTACTGGCAAAAAATGTTTGTTTCTCTTCCTCCACTTCCCTGCCCTTTACAGTCAGGTCATAGGTCTTTCTATTCTCTCATTACTTTTGAAAAACCCATAGTGTTCTTTTCATTCTTCCTGTGATTGACATCTTATTTTTGTCACATAGATGATTTCCTACCTTTGCATGAACCCTCTAGGAAGGTGAAGCATGATGACGGTGCCAGAGAAGGAAACATAAATTAATAGTTTTGTGGTTCTCTCCAAGTCCTTGAGAAACTACTAAACCTGAATAGTGTGTGCCTTCTTCATTCGTTTGCTAACTGTGCCCTTCCCTTGTGAGGTATTTTTGCAAGCATTGCTGTGCCAATTTTCTTACATGTTGCTGTAAAATAAATGAACAGAACATGATTATGAAGATTCCTCACAGGTGGAGGGCACAGTTGGCAAACAAGCACAGAAGGTGCATGTTATTTGCGAAAAACACAGGATATTATTGTTAGGTGGTGTGGAGTCTGTTCCAACTCATGGTGACCCCATCTACAGTAGAGCAAAACACTGCCCGATCCAGTGCCTCACAATCCTTGCTGTGTTTGAGTCTATCATTGCAGCCGCTGTGTCTCGGTGCATCTTGTTGAGGGTCTTCCTGTTTTTCACTGACGCTCTAGCAAGCATCATGTCCTTTTCCAGGCATTGGTGTTTCCTAATAAAATGTCCAGAGTAAGTGAGACAAACTATTAGAACTTGATTATCTTAATTTTTGCCAGTTGAGGTTAAGCCAACATCTGTACTTGTCTTTCTTTCCCAGAGGGCATGACAAGAAAAGAGAAAGAGAAGAGTTCAAAGAATTAAAAACAGAGTTTTCATTAGGATAACATTTGGGGTCAGGTAAACAACTCCTTTGAGTTTCGTTGAAAAATTCTAGGAGGCCAAGGGCAAAATCTCTGGAAGGCATGTCTCAAGGAGTGTAACTCAGTGGAAGATTCACCTTTTTTTTTTTTTTTTTAAAGAGATAATTGGGTATGATATTGCAAACAAACAAACAAAAAACCCAAAAACCAAACCCACTGCCATTGAGTTGATTCCAACTCATAGCGACCCTCATTGGGTTTCTGAGGCAGTAAATCTTTACAGAAGTAAATCTGTGGAGTGGCTTGTGGGTCTGAATTGCCAGCCTTTTGGTTAGCAGTCACATGCCTTAGGTACTGCGCTACCAGAGCTCCTTAAGATATTGCTTAAGGGACTCTTAAAATAAATAGAAAAGAAAAAAGAACACCAAAACCCAAAAACTTATTTTCCTCATTTGGAAAGTGTGGAAGGCCTGGAAAAGATTTTCTCCAGTGAGCAAGAAATACTTCTTCATTGTACATGTGCTACTTTACTTCCTGGAGCTGTGGAGTCAAAGCTTAAGCTTATGCACTTGAATTGTGAATGCAAATAGCTTGGACTCAGCTGGGAGAGAGAGTAGCCCAGCTGCCTTTAGTAAGCCACACACAATTCCGATGATCCTATATTTTAGCCTTCAGCCTAGTTCTTGGCTGTTCACTTTTGTGTTATTCCACATGGCCACTTTCAGATTCAAATGATGCTTTTTTTTTTTTTAAGAGTTAAACTCTTCTTTGACTTTTTTGAAAAATTGAGAGCAACCGTTTCCCTTTGGCTCTGGAGGAAATTAATCCACAAGACAGGCTACCAATGAAGATTGTGGAATTTCTGTCCTGGACATCTTAAATAGTAGAACATAAAAATTAGGTCACTTAAGTAAGCCTGCTTGGAGGCTGACCAAAATGGTCTCATACAGTGTTCCAAGTTTATAAAACAACTTGGGTTAATATTCGTGTATTTTTAGAGTAGAAGGAAAATCAGTTCTTTTGTTAGCTTACCCTTTGGATTTTTAAAAAATAATATTTTATTGTGTTTTCAGTGAAAGTTTACACAGCAGATTAGATTTCCATTCGACAGTTTCTCCTCAAATTGTTCAGTGACATTGGGTAACAGTCTCAAGGCAGCAGTCTCAGGAAGTCATCTAGTCTCAACCAGTCTAGTAAGTCTGGATTTTTTTTTTTTTTAAGTATTTGAGGTTCTGTTCCACATTTTTCTCCCATTCTCTCAGAATCTATCTATTGTGGCTTTGGTTAAGACCATCCATCAGTAGTGGTAGCTAGCCACCATCAGTTCTTTCATCTCAGACTAGATGAGGCCATGGTTTGTGTAGATAATAGACCTGTAGACTAGTTTCTTCTCTGAGTCTTTGATTTTCCTCTTTTCCTTCTGTTCTGGATGAGTAGAGACCAAGAGTTGTATCTTAGATGGCCACTTGCAAGTTTGTAAGACCCCAGACACTATTTATGAAATTAGGATGTAGATCATAACTTTTATGAACTATATGCTAAGCCAGTTGACTGAGTTATCCCATGAGACTGTGGTCCTAAGCCTTCAAACCTAGAAACTCAATCCTGCAAGTTGTTTGGTTATGTCTAAGAAGTATCCAAACCATGCCCTCTGTGTTTTATTATATGTGTGAATACATATGCATGCACACACATGTGCATGTACATATACATATACCTATATACACACACATGTACTCACATATACAAACCTATACACATATATGCCTACATATATACATATACTTGCACATGTATTTTCTAGTTGTTGCAAAGTTATATATGCCATAACAGTTACCAAACATCTTGGTCAAGCTGTGCACACTTCACTCACATTCGGTGTTAATGTTTCTCATCATCCAAAAATAACAAGTATCTAGAGAGTGATTCTCCCTCTTTCCCCAACCCATCCTGGTAACCACCAATGAACATTGGTCTCTGTATATAGAACTATTCTTTTTTTAAAAAAATAAAAGTGAAGTCATGCAGTATTGGTCCTTTTTCAATTGGCTTACTTCACTCAGCATAATGTCCTCCAGATACATCCACACTTAAGATGTTTCAAGGACTCATCATTCTTTATGGGAACATAGTACGCCCTCATTATGTACTTACCACATTTGTTTATCCCTTCATCTGCTGATGAGCACTTAGGTTGTTTCCTTTTTTTTTTTTTCTATTGTGAATAATGCTGCCATTAACATAGGTGTGCATAGGTCTGTTTGTGTCTCTTCTGTTACCCTTTGGATTCTTAAAGTGTTTGCCAGAATCCAGTTTAGAAATGGCTCTCATTTGCATTGTATAACATTACTTGTGGAAATTTAGGAGTGAATGGGAGGAACTAAAAGGGTTATCATTTTAGAAAATGACATTCAGTCTTGTCAGAAGATGGTACTGAGAGGAGAGTGGGCTTACACAGAGCTGATTTGACTGAGCATATTAACAAAATTCTTAAAGAACTATACTTAGCTTGAGGGTACTTCCTGTGAAGGTCTATTGCATTATTAATAATCAAGTTTGCTAGCATTAAATGATCTACAAAATGCAAAGTGGTTGTTTGTCTCAATGTTATTGAAGGCCATTCACTTTAAAACGTTAAGAAGATGGTCTGAAGGAGGATTTTCAAATCATCTGGCTCCAGCATGAACCTGTTGTTGTGTCAATTCCGACTCATAACAGCCCTCTATAATAGAGTAGAATTGCCCCTTGGAGTTCCCTAGACTGTTATCTTTATGGAAGCAGATAACTAGGTCTTTTCTTCTGGGGAGCCACCAGTGGATTCAAACTGCCAATCTTTCAATTAGCAGCTGAGTACTTAACCGCTGTGCCACCAGGGCTCTTTAGTATAAACCTGGAGTGACAAAAATTTAAAAATCAAGAAAAGTTTCTTTGTGGAGTGCAAATTGCAATTAACATAGTCCTTGGTGACTTGTTCAATGCCCACTGTCCCCTGGGCCATCTGCTTCTCCTCTGCAAAATGGCATCTGGCTCTACTGTCTACCATATAGTGGCAAACCAGTTTCCACTCCCTCCTACTGACCTCACAGAGACTCAGGGCACGGGCTTGGGAACACCACCTATAAGGACTTTGTTTTTAGGAAGGGAAAAAGTGTTAAAAGTGCTCAGCAGGCAGGAACCAAAAAAACAAACTCAATCCCATCAAGTTGATTCCGACTCATAGCAACTGCCTCATTTTTCTTCCACAGAGTGGCTGGTGGGTTCGAACCACCAACCTTTTGGTTAGCAGCCTTAAGCACTATACCACCAGAGCTCCTTAACAGGCAGGACAGCAAAAGATAAAATTGAGAGCCTTATTATTATTATTGCAGGTAATTCACAAAAACTTTTCTTTCATTCTATTTTTTTAAATTGTGGTGAAAATATAAACAACAAAATATACGTTAACTGAACAATTTCTACATGTACAATTCACTGACACTGATTATATTCTTTAAGTTGTACAACAATTCTTGCTATTCTTTTCCAAATCATTCTACCACCATTAACATTAACTCAACGCCACTTTCCCCTTCTCTCCCACACCTAGTAACCACTGACAATCTTAGGCTTCTATATGTTTGCTTATTTCATATCATTGAGATCATTCAGGATTTGTCCTTTTGTGACCGACTGATTTTGCTCAGCCTAATGTTCAGGGTTTATCCATGTTGTGGCATGTATTCAGGGCCTCATTTCTCTTTATGGCTGAGTTGTAGTCCATTGTGTGTATGTAACACGTTTTGTTCATCCGTTCATCTGTTGATGGGAATTTTGCTTGTTTCCACTTTTTGGTTATTGTGAAAAGTACTGCATCGAGCATTGATATGCAGGTTTCTGTTTGCATTCCATTCCATTCTTTTTGAGTAAAGATTTATCTTAAAAATTTCAATTAGGACGTTAATGTCCTCTGTGACATGGTTTGTTGAAATAGTCCATACAGCCTTGACTGGACATAAAACTTTCTCAGGGACCTGAAAATCGACATATATTATCTTCCCTTTGTTTTTCTTCTTCGTCTTAGTTTTATTTTCCTGGGAAGACAAAAATAAAGGAGAGAATTCTAAGCTATAACATTTGTTTTTAGAACTGTTTTCTTTTTTTACTTCCATTTGAAAAAGGACACATTCATTGAAATAAGACCCTATGTTTTTAGTTTTCGCTTTTAACTTTCCTTTTATTTGAAGTTAGTTCTGCCATGTGGTAGTTTTCCAGATGTTTGTTTATTTACAGTGGACCCCTTTCTTTCAAGTGAAATCCTGTGTCTAAGCTTAATATCTGAAACAGAAACTGAGGCTCTCTGGGGGATTTTGCCCCTCAGCCTTCTGCTCTTGGTTCCAGAGACACAGCTGAGCACCTGGACCCCTGAGGAACCTGGCTTTAAAATGGATGACAAGACCACAGGAGTAGGAGGGAGTATGTGGATTGTAGTTCTCAGCTCCCACCAAGGCTTTTTGTCACTTCGCTTCTCTGGACTCCAGTTCCCTCCTCTATGGAATGATGTTCTTGTAGCAGATTATCTCTGAGGCCCTTGCTGCCCTAGCAATCAGCACTTCTGAGTTATACACAGGGAGCGTTGAGGTGGTGACATGTTTGGTGACAGAGGGGTACACATAGCAAGAGCAGAAGTTCTGGTGAAAGGAAGAATCATTGTGTTCTAGCATGAATGGTCTTCAGTTCATGGAAATGAAAGCTTGGGAACCAAAACCATGTATCAGCATAATTGTCTCTGTGGAAAATGCTTTCTGGAGATTTCAGTGAGGCATCTGCAACCATCTAATACAGAAGATCCTATGGAGAAAGAGATGTAAACCAGTTAAGGGTTGTTGTTTACCACTGATGGTAGTTGAGCTTGCTGTTAAGTGCTTAGCTATTAATAAATAAAACAATTGTCATTACTAAGGAAAATTATATCCAATCCCTTTATTTTTTTTAGTTTGGAAATATATCTAAGGTGAAGTAGTTCAAGAATCTGTTGCCAATTAACACATCTGGTTGGAGAATAGGGCTGGTGAGGCCAAAGTCTGGGTTCATTTGCAATGTGGGTCAGTTAGCAGGGCTGGGCTCTGTGGCCAGACTGGACTTTTAACCTTGACCAACTGTCTCTCACATGTGGGCCATGGGCCACAGGGAGGGGTTAGACAGTGTGGAAGGATATCCAAGCTCAATTTTTCCTCCTCGGACCAAGCAGGGCCTTTATCCTGGTAGTGGAGAACTTGGCCATCTCATGTTGGCATACGGAGGATTCCTTGCCTACATCTTTAATAGCTAAAAGAAAAATATGAAACACCCCCCTGTGTCTTACTGCCTCTTGTTAGTTAAGCTCTTTAGTCTGAAGACAAAATTCTCTATGTTAAGTTAGAACAGAGCTTATTGAAAAAACAGTCCATAGTTTTCAACTTGAACCTACCCTCCTCCCTTTTGTTCTGGTTTCTTAAGTTAGTTAAACAGTGTTTTGAAATTAAACTTTGAAACACTTGATTTTCTTCTGTAAAAGAACAGTTCACAAGAGTCTTAAGAAAATGGTGTTTTTTGGAAAAAAAAAAAAATTCCAATACACTCAATTCCTTTAGAGAACGATTGTGTGTGCATAGATTTTTACTATTAATTAAACACACCACATTTTCTCTTGTTTCTCAATATAATGGCAGTAATGTATGAAGACTCAATAGGATTTCATCTTTGCCCAGGGAAGCAATTAGATTTAGTTATCATTTGTTTTATTTTTTGGAAAATATGAAAGACAATAGTCTGAAGTAAACTATCCCACATACTTTTCTGATTAAAACCATATGTATTTTTATTGTATAAAATTCAAGCCCAGAATTATAAAATGTGTGTATCTCTTAATTTCTGCACAAACACACCCACACAAGAACCACCATCAAGATACTGACTCTTGAATCCATTGTAAAAATGAGGATGGAAATTAGAATTTTAAACTTGTGTTGATTTTCTTCCCCAGAATTAACTTTTAATGAATGTGCTGGGGCCATGGCTTCTAAACTGTTTTAACAGCGGATCTGCCCTCAAACAAAATTTTAAATGGAATTATAATATTTAAAAAAAAAACAAAAAACTGTAAAACCAGAGATACTCTGGTTGTCGCTGGGAAGGAGATTTGCTCACTGACACCTCTGCCCCATTGGTGAGACTCTAGAGTTTCTCCACTGAAAAGCCACTCTCCGGGGCAGACAGTTACAGCCTGCTTTGTTGAACAGTCTTGCTTAGGTGGTGAGTGGGTGAGTGGTGTTGGTGTTGGGCTCTTCTAAATGGGGCACTCATAGTGACGTTCTGTTCCCCCACCATTGACTTTAGGTGGTTCTTTTTACTTAAGCTATAGTTAATTGCAGACTTAAAAGCTAACCACCCAAGCTAACCAGTGATTTTTTTTTTTGTCTTGAAATTGAGCCTTTACATTTAAGTCATCCTCTGAGTTTAGCTCAAAAGCTATACTTCCTACTACCTTTTAGTCTATGCCAGAAAGGTTTTATCCTACAGATTCAGTTTTAAATCTATAGCTATAGCCCTTGCACTGTGGTAGATGTTCATGTTCGTGGACGTTGGAAGAATGGATTTTTCGTGTTATACCTCATTCCAATGATTTTGTTTCTCCTTGTTTTCTTTCCCTGACTAGATAATAAAAAGCAGTACAGCAGTATTTCATAGTGTAGATAATGCTGGATTATCTCTCAGTCTTTGAACAGACTTCAGTAACTCGGCCCTTACAGAAGAAAAATAGTCTTATGAAAATGTACAGTTCTTGACTCCATGCTGTACCTAGTGCTGTGAGAATCAGATGCCACCTCTCTGAATATTGAAAGGTGATCATCTATTCAATGAACACTTATTGATACCAGATACTTTACATGCACTAATTCCTTTAATGCACACCATCCCTATGAAGTAGATGCCATTATGTTTTCACTTTACACTCAGCCATTTCTTCCTTACTCATTTGATGTGATTTTCTGGGGTAATCCCGCCTTTGCTACCTATATGCTGATAATATATTATATATAATACATATTATATATAATATATTGCTCTAACTCCTAAGTTATAAACCAGAAGCCTACTAGAATACTCCATACTTGGTTGCCTGGATAGGTACCTCAAACTCAAAATGCTCAACAGAACAAATTTTTCTCCCCACCCTCACCTGACCCTTTTTTTTGGTCAAGCCATTATCATCTTCCATACATGTGTTCATTCAACTGATAACTTGTTCTGTCTTAGGTGCAGTTCCAGATATCAGGGATCTGTACTGCATGGACAAAAGCAGATTAAAAGCCTGGCCCCCGTGGAGCTTACTAATTCTAGTAGCTGGACAAGCAACTAACTTAAAAAAGTTGTATATCTTGTTATCTATCTGTCTGTCCATCTTCCCTTCCTTCCATCCTTCCTTCTTTCCATCCATCCACCCATCCCTCTCTGGATATCAAGTGGTGGTGAGAGCTGTGGAGAAAAACAAAGCAGGGTAAGGATGACAGTTCTGGAGACAGAGAGGATATGAAATATGCTTTTTTACCTAGAAGAGTCAGGGAATGGGGTGGCATTTGAGCAGAGATGTGAATAAAGTGCGGAGACAAGCCATGTGGATATCTATGGTTGTCGAAGGCCTGCCTCACCCTGTGTTAGTCTTCCAAGTCAAGGACTGAATTGGTCATTTTTGTAATGTTACCCACGCCACAGTTTGTAAATGTTTGCCTGGAGACAGATGAGTGTACTTGAGACAGGGAGTCAGACAAGCAAATAATTATGATGGTGTGGGGAGTGTGACACAGAGGTGTGCCAGAAGTCTGCATGAGTTCAGAGATGGGAGAAGTGGAAGAGAGCAAAAGTAACATAGGTCTAGAAGAGGCTTCCTGGAAGATGGCATTTAAGTGCCATCTAAAAAAATGCCATTGTATTGGGGTTGGGAAGGGCACAGAGACAGCATAGCTACTGAGGCAGATGTCTTGGGCCTCAAAACTGAGATTTGACACAGAATCAATTCAGGGTCAAAGCAGGCCACAAAAGGAGGGGAGCACAACACCATGACTGTGGTGGGGAGTGTTCCACAAACCCTGGGGACACATGTGCTCTAAGAGGACAGATTCCATTAATCCAGCTTTAAATGCTGTTCTTGGGGAAGGAAAAATGCCCGAAAGAACCTTGGATTTTTTTTCCTTTCCCATCGTCCCAGGTATTTCCCTGAGAGTGTTCTTTCCCTGCATCCCCCCTACCCTGTGCCCTTTATTTTGCAGCAAAGTTCAGATTTAAAAGTGTTTATAAGAGCCTCTGCCATCTTGGCTGGAAGATCAATCATTTATGTATTTTGAAAAAGAACTCTGTTGTGTCATGTAGCTGAGAAGGGGCCTGGCTTTGATGTCTGAACACTTGAAGGAGAGACAATGGGTCTTGGCCTTTGCTTCTGAACTGGGGTCAGGAGAAGGGCTGGGAAGGGCATGGTAGGGCCCTGGTATAGACTCTGGGGACACGCTTGGTCTGGGCACACATTAGGAATGGGATACATGGGCTGCAAAGCCTCTCAGGAAAGCCCAGGCATCTTCCATAAGCAGCCTTGCATGGTTTTTGTTTGAGCTTGTTTGCCTTCATTTTCTCTAATTTGTCAGGGTTGTCCTCCCCATCCCTCACCCCCACCCTCACCCCTGTAGTTTTTTTCCCAAAGATTTTATAAGTACAATGGTTTAGTGATAAGATTTCTGTTATGTATCCTAGTTTTTACTCTGTTTCTCTGTGCTGTGGATCTTTCTTTACTTAGGTAAGCACAGTTGTCCTAGGAGATTTCAGGAGCAACTGGCCCATGGTTCCCCTTTCCTAGAGGGACTGGTTGTGCTGCTGGTTACTTGTGGGATAATGATTGTCCTCAGGAGGCTTCACTCCAGCACTTCTCGCTGACAGCTGTTTAAGGATTTTTTTTAAATTAATAAATTCCGAGGTGGTATCACTACAGAAGTAGATTGCCCAACCTTCCTTCTGAGGAGTGGCTGGTGGGTTTGAACCACCAGCCTTCTGGTTAGCAGTCAAATGTGTTAGACACTACACCACCAGAGCTTCTATACATTGGTGAGCAAAACTTACAGGTATTATAAGCTTTATAAAAATAATTTATTAAAAGTTCATGTACCATTCCTTTTGTCATGATACAGACTACTTTTCCAAATTTCTTGTATTGTCTTTCCTTGAGAGTGGTAAAAGCGTAGTTACACAGTCCTCATGCAATTAGTGTTCAGAGTGATTTCATTCTTCCTGATTGATATTCATGTCAGAAGCCTTCTTTATGCCTGCTCAGCTGGCACAGGCCTTCTGTGCTCTCTCACGGTATGACGGAAGAGCTCCTTTTTCTCCTCCTCACCAAAATGCTGTTAACCTGCTCACTAATGTCAAATTTTATTAAAGCTCGAAGCCTTTGAGTATAAGGTCAGAAGCATAAGTTACAAATAGGTCTGGAAGAGAGCAGAGGGACTTGTGCACGTTGCACTGTAAATGACAGCTAACAAATCCTTCATGAGGGAGACAAGTGAGAGGCACCAAGAGCATGGGCAGTCAGAGGAGCGCCAAGAGGAGCCATGGAGAAAGAATGCATTTCTTTGGAGTAGCTACTAACACTTTGTTTGTCTTGGTCTCCTCAGTGCCCAGCAGGGAATAGGTGCTCAGTGGATATTTGTGTATTGGGGAATGGGTAGGACAGTGGGCAGGTAAATGGTTCTATGAATATATACAAAAATAAAAAAGGAAATTATTTCAGATGATGGATCTGGGACTCCAAAAGCAAACATCCATGTCCCCCTTAGAGCTGGCTTTGCTTAGATGCAGAGGCTCTCTTTCTCTGACTGGGTTCTTTCTTTAGTTTTCAGAAATCCGCAGATCCTTTCAAGGAAAGCCCAAAACAAACCCACTGTCATTGAGTTGATTTGCACTCATAGCAACCCCTTAGGGCAGGGTAGAACTGACCCATAGGGTTTGGTTTCCAAGGCCATAAATCTTTGTGGAAGCATACTACCTCATCTTTCTCCCATGGAGTGACTGGTGGGTTCAAACCTGCTGACCTTTTCATTAGCAGCCAAATGCTTCAACCACTGCACCATCAGAGCACCTTTTTAAAGGAAGGGCATTTCTCAGGTAGTGAATTGGTCTATCTTCATAACAGCTCTACAATGAGCCTTACCTGTGTGAGTGGGCAGGTTTATCACGTGGAAATGAGCTGGTAAGTCAGTTTCCTAACTGGCATGATTAAAAATCTTTGAAGATTTGCAAGTCTATATAAGAAGCATTGATTCATTCCTGGGCTTAAAAATAAAAAGAAGTTGCCATCAAATTGTGACCCCATTTGTGTCAGAGCAGAAGTGTGCTCCATGGCCAGTTTTTTAGAAGTGGTTTGGCAGTCCTTTTTTCCAAAGCACCTCTGTGTGGACTTGAACCCTCAACCTTTCTGTTGACAGCTGACTGTGTTAATCATTTGTGCCACCTAGAGACTTCCTGGACTGAAGAGGTTTATACTTGGCAGCTCCCTTGGGAGAAGGGTCTCTACTTGTATGTATGTTTGGGCCTGCATGTGTCCATATACCTCGTTTGGAAATCTCTTTAATGAGTAGACTTTACTGCTAATGTTAATCTTGACATCTGTTTTTTAGAAACATTGGTCTGTTATTACTTAAAGCTTATGCCCAGATTTGGAATACAGACTGCTAAGAAATGCCAAACAGAGAAAGGGCCTGTCAGCACGTACAGCCTTTACTTGCTGTGGCCGCCTGTTTTCCTCAGTGCACTCCAAGGGGAGTCTGCTACCCTCACCTGTCTGCCTGTAATGACCTGTGTCTGTCAATCTTAAATCACTGCTTCTTGGATCAATAGATGATGAGGCTAACATATTGCTAGTACTCAGCTGGTTTCCGCCTTGCAAAATGATCATGTGCCCACATTCAAGGTTAGAAAATGGCAAGAATATCAGGAGTTGTTATCATCCAGAAGAGCGTTTCTCATAATTGGCTGAAGAGCCCTTTCATTATACACATCTGCCCATTCACTCTTCTTCACCACCCAGATTCTAAGATATTCTAGGGCAGAAGGAGTTCACGGAGATTAGTGAACTTCCAGTACTTATTTTAAAACAAACGAACACTCACTTGGCAGATCTCCCCCCTGCACAGGAAAGCGTAACTTTTACACAGCCAGCCTCCCACTCCTCCCCACTTGTTCCTTTGCCTTTGGCTGCATCTTATGCCTTCTTTTTATTCTTCAATGTCTGCTCTCCTTTTTGCTTGGTGATGTTCCCCACTCCTCTTAACCCAATATTTCTTCCCTGGTCCTGAATTTCTTAATATCCGTAGAAGCTTTTCTTAATGGCAATCATACATTTGTTTACTCAGTAAACATTTATGAAATACCTACTCTGTGCTACACACTGTGTTATATACAGGACATATAAAGAGGAGTAAGCTAGAGATGCGAGTCCCTGGGTTGTGCAGATGATTAATTTGCTTGGTTACTGAAAGGCTGAAGGTTCGAGTCCATCCAGAGACACCTGCGAAGAAAGGGCTCGTGATCTATTTTAGGAAAATAGGTGATTAAAACCCTGTGGAGCACAGTTCTGCTCTGACTTAGGGTTACCATGAATCAGAATCAACTCCATGGCAACTGATTTAAGCTAGAATTAGATTCCATTTCAAGGAGCTACTGGTCTGGTAGATTTATAGCTACATGTTGAGGGAGAAGGTAACGATTATATGAATAAGCGTAGTCTTGGCGACGTGAGTAAGAATAGCAGTATTTCTGATGGCACAACCTGGAATCGTTAAAATGTCAAACCAAATCCACTGTCATCGAGTGGATTCCAACTCATAGTGACCCCCACTAGGTTTCCAAAGCTGTAAATCTTTATAGAAGTAGATTGCCTCATTTTCCTCCCATGGAGCAGTTGGTGGGTTTGAACTCCCAACCTTCTGGTTAGCAGCCTTACTACACCACCAGAGCTCCTTTGTTAAAATGCAGCATAATTGAATTTGGCTTGTGACTGGCACATTGATAGACTATTCTGTTGTCCCAGATTTTTGAAAATTTAACCTATAATGGCTTCATGTCGATGTAGTGATGTTTGAATCAAGTAGTTTCTCCTTCTTTAAGAATAAAAGGAAGTTTTCGTGATGATCAACATTTGACTTACAGTCTGTAAGATCTTTGTAAACTTGAGCTTCAGTCATTTACCATGGTGGCTGAGTGGCAGAGCAGGCATCCTAGAGGTTCAAGTTCCTAGCATTTTACATGAGCTAACACAGTCCAGCCTTTGGCAGCCTGCCATTCTCTCTGCTTAGTAGAGAGGTTCATGAAATTTGACAGTCTCGTGTCTTTTTCCTTGAAAATCTTGAAAGGTTCAACAGTCCTTCAATGGCTAACCCATTTCTGTTAAACTCCTGTTGTCAGACCCAAGTGTGAGTTTATTTTGGGCCCATTGTCAGAATAGAGCTGATGCATTTCATATTTTAAAAAGCTATCAGATTAGTCTTGATTGACAGTTTATGCTTTGGATGTAGAAGTGGATCGCTGCCCTTGTGTTTGTTGTATTGCTACTGACTGCACTTAAAATGTGAACAAACTTCCTCAAGCATTTGTGGTATCAAGTAAAGTGGGATTTGGGCAATTATTCCTTTAGCCTGACTCATGTGAAAAGAGCCTTAGAGAATGTATTTAGCAAAAATGGCAGCATACTTCCTAGTAGGGTAGAAGGATAGTTTGTGAGACCAGGAGAGCTCTTCTTATATTTTTATATTTGGCTTTTAGCTAATCTTTGGCATTTACCTCCATGCTTCTAGTCTTTGGGGCCTATGATAGTTAAAGTTGTATGTCAACTTGGCTGGGCCATGGTTTTGAGTGGCTGCAGAGCTGAATGCTATTATTCCCCATGATGAGACTGTAATCACGTCCATGGTATAATCTCCTGTGAGCACCTAAGTAGTTACCTTCAGGGTATGCCCTGCTTCCAATATATTAGGAGAAGTTTTGAGAAAGGTCTCAAGCTTTTTGGTACACCTGGCTCCTGCATTTGGCTTAGTCTTGGCCTGCCTTGTTGCCTGCTGATCTTGGAATTGTTTCTGGACTTGAATCAGTGGTCTGCCATGTTGCCTGCCAATTTTGGGATTGTGCCATTTTATCTGTGGATCTTGGGTTCATCAGCCTCAGCAGTAAGCAGCTCTATGAGTCAGAAAAAAAAAAACTTCCATTCTAATGGGCCTGGAACAGGAGGTGGAGCTGAAGCTCAAGGTCAAGGGGCCTTCACCCAGCCCCTAGAACTAGCACCTTGAACTCCAGACTTCTAGCCTCCTAACCTGTAAGAGAATAAATTTCTGTTTGTTAAAGCCATCCACTTGTGGTATTTCTGTTATAGCAGCACTAGACAACCGAAATAGGGCTTGTTGTTGAAGAATAAGTTAGATGGTTCAAGAGCATCATATCTTGGCCATTGTAGTATTGACTAATTGGAAATACATAGAATTTGGGAATCCAAAGTCCTAGACTGAGCCTAGATTCTAGCATTAACTAATTGTGTGACTCAGACTTCCAGTAAGATGGAGGAATAGGCAGGCAAGAGACACAAACCCTCTTCAACAAAGAAAAGAAAAACCAATTGACAGAGATACAGAAGATAATTCTGGAGCCCTGAGCCTTGAAAGAAAGGAACTATACAGAAGTGGATTAGGCACTGACTAGTGGAAAAACCTGAATGAAAATGGTGACTACAGAGACGGTTGAGTCAGAGTAGCAGACTGTCAGCTACTCTGACAGGACCAACAGTCTGAATATTTCCAAGTGGTGCTGGGACCTGAAAATTGACTTAAAGATAGCCCTGGTCACCAAAGGCTGCAGGGACAACTGTGCTGGTGGCCTGTAACTAGGAAGGGAAACAGCAAGGAGGGAAACAATCTGAGCTGTTGACTTTCTACTGTCTGGAGGGCGCAGCCATTTTGATTGTTTATACGCAGCACCCATTTTTTAATGTTTACACGTGGCAGTCATTTTGCATATTTAAAGTGATGGAGGGCACAGCCATTTTGAATGTTTACAAGTGGCGGCCATTTTGAGTATTTCAAGTGACCGAGGGCGCAGCCATTTTGAATCTTTACAAGTGGTAACCATTTTGGATTTTAAAGTGATAGCATTCTCATTCGGATTCCAGGGACATAAGAATAGGCTCTGTTTGCCAAGTTGTCAGGGATGTATGAGAGACTGACAGCAGGAAAGGAGACAGGTGGTGAGTGTGTAAGTGCTGTCACCTAGTGAATAGAGGAGCACAGTACCCTGCTTGCATAGATAACTTACAAACAAGGAAAAGAAAATGAAAATTGTGGGCGTCACTCAAACATATGATCACCGATTACATATAAACACAAAAACGTCACAATGCCTCAGAGACAACAGAGCATCACAGTCTACACAAAGAAGCAAGGTAAAGCAGGAAAAATAAGGGACCAGGATACACACCCAAAACACATCCCTGAGGAAGATGCAGTATTGGAACTCCCTGATAAGAAATTCAAAAGAATTTTATTTAGGTATCTTCAACAAATTGAGAGACAGATCAAGGAAAACACAGAGAAGACCCTAGAACAATTTTGAAAGACAATACAAGAACAAAATGACAAAGTAAATGAAAAATTAGAAATGATACAAAATCTACACACAGAAATCCAGAAGATTAATACTAAATTTTCAGAAATAGATAAGATACTGAATGGGCGAAGGAGTAGAATTGAATCAATGGAAGACAGAATTAGAGAGATTGAAGGAAAATACATGAACACTTCTTTGGAAAGGGATCAAACAGAAAATAAGTCAAAAGAAAATGAAGAAAACCTAAGGTTCATGTGGGATACTATCAAAAGGAATAACCTATGTGTAATGGGAATTCCAGAACAGGAAGAGACAAAACCACATAGAAAATTGTCGAAGATTTGTTGGAAGAGAATTTTCCTGGTATGATGAAAAGATGAGAATATATCCATTCAGGGAGTCCAATGAACCCCAAACAGGATAGACCCCAAAAGAAAATC
>NW_006921694.1:3366975-3367505 GCF_000298275.1 Orycteropus afer afer | reverse complement strand
ATGATATAACCCAGAAACCAACCCAACTATGGAAGTATCCAAAGTAAATAAGCCTACAAGATTGTAAACAGGGAACCAGAGACATCAATTGACAATTGAGGACAACTACAAACCAAAAAGAGGAAAAAAACTATGTCGTTAAAGAACTTCTAGGTGGTAGGGAAGTCAAGACAACTACAAGATAGAATAGATTGTTCTAAACTTGGAAAGAAAACTGTAAATCACAGGGTAATCTCAAAGAAAAATGATAAACCTTCACATCAAAAAAGAAGACCAGCATAAATATTCAGCAAATACTAAAACAATAGCAATGAGGGAAATGATAACATGATTCATAAAACGAGCTCAGCATAGAAAATGGAACAAAGAAATCGACACCATGAAAAAGCACATAACAAAAATGACAGCAACAAATTCATATTTGCTGATAATTACATATCTGGCAAAGGACTTATCTCCAAGATTTATAGCGGAAGAGTGGATGACCAAACCATTGTACACACACATAATGGAATGCTATGCAGCACTAA
>NW_006921694.1:3286610-3366545 GCF_000298275.1 Orycteropus afer afer | reverse complement strand
AAAAAAAAAAAAACAAACTAATTGTGTGACTCAGCTTAAATTGCTCAAACTTCTAGTCTGTAAAAAGGGAATAATAAATAATATCTGTCCACACCCTCACTCCAGCCAGTTTCTCTCATAGTGAGGATCAAATGACAAAATGAATTTGAAAATGTCATGTAACTTACACAGTGCTCTGTCCTGGGAACTCCCATTCTTGCCAAAGATGGGGTAGTGAACTCTTTTGGGTTCCTGGAATCTCTGTTAGAGGACAGTGAGCAAGAGTTTTCCCCTCTGTGAGCATGAACAACTGCCTCTTAACCCATGGCAGAGGCAAGGAGACCACTGTGGGCCAACTCTGTATGTTACAAAGTTCTCTCTTCAGTTGAGCTGAAATTTACACTTGTAACTTACAAGGTAATTTCTACTCCTTGGTCCTGATCTCACAGAATAACACAAAACAGCTCAAAAGATTCCATTTCAAGTCTTAGAAATTTGTAACTGAGAAGTGGTCCTAACTCTGTTTCCTGTTTTCGGCAATTCAATTGAATAAGTGTTGGTGCCTCTCATGAGGGGGTCGAGTGCACTAAAGTGCACTAAAGGCAGCTATTGTTTCTCCTTCCTGATCTCCAAAAGTGGAACTGAAGGCGTGAGATCCAGGAGGAGATGAATGAGAAGTAAAATCTTTTTAACTCCTTAATGTGCAAAAACGGAGCTCCGTTGGTGCAGTGGTTAAGGCATTCAGCTACTAACCAAATGATCAGTGGTTTGAACCCACCAGCTTCTCCACAGGAGAAAGATGAGGCAGTCTACTTTGGTAAATATTTAAAGCCATGGAAACCCTATGGGGCAGTTCTATTCTGTCTGCTATAGGGTCCGTATGAGTCAGAGTCACGATGGCAGTGAGTTTGGTTAATGTGCAAAAAATTCTGTGGTTTTAATTTTATTTCAAATGCTATTAGAATAAACAGTGCCTGCATTTACTGGGCTTGAAACGATTTCTAGTAAATGGCCAACCAGATCACTAATACACAAAAATGAAGGCAAAAGATGATTAATAATAAAGCCAAATATTTATCATTTTTAAAAGATCCTGATTACTTAACCACCTGTAAATGAAAAACATAACTGTACATAGGGAAATGGGGAAAATGGTAATAGAGAAGGAGCCCTGATGGTGCAGTGGTTAAACCACTTGGCTGCTAATTGAAAGATTGGCAGTTCAAACCCACCAGGTGCTCTGCAGGGGAAAGATGTGACAGTCTACTTCCAAAAAGATTTATAGCCTTGGAAACTCTATGCCTCAGTTGTACTCTGTCCTATATAGTCACTATGAGTTAGAATAGACTTGGTGGCAGTGCGTCTTTTTGTTTTGTTTTGTTTTTAGTATGACACACTTGACGTGCTTATAGTCTCCATAAACTTTAAGAGAATTTTAAAGTGTCTTCTCAATGAGTAAAAGCACAACACACTCTCTACATTAAGTTACATGTTGATTTACAGAATTTAAGGCAAAAACAAAGGAATAAGCAGCCCCAGCTTTGGAGTGAGATGCCCTGGATTCTGTTCTTGATCCTGTCATTATGAAGAAGTCTGACTTAAGAGAAGTCAGCCTTCAAGGGGCAAGGTTGTAGTCACTGCTTGGTCATAGCCAGCTACCAAGAGGGACAGAATAGTTGAACCTGTGGGCTCAGGACCATACTCTCAGGGGAAATCGAGCTCAATTGGCATAACATACTACACAAAACATTGTTCCACCTCCTACTGTGGTAAGTAGCGACTGGGATCTTAAAAGCTTGCAAGCTGCCATCTAGATGCAACGATGGGTCTCTCCTCATCCAGAGCAAAGAAGAATGAAGAGAACCAAAAATTTATGGAAACAATTAGGCCAAGTGACTGGTACACCATGCAATCCTCAGCCTGTACGACTATGAGACCAGAAGAACTAGATGTTGCCCGGCTACTACTGTCAACCACTTGGAAAGGGATCTGTATAGGAAATCCTTGATAGAGAGGGAGAACAATGTGGAACAAAACTCAAAATCATTTGGAGGAAAAAAAAGGCGGGGACCAGGTTTGCTGGTCTGATAGAGCCTGTGGAACCACTGAGACTATGGCCCCTAGCTGTTCTTCAGGTCTGGAATTGAACCCACGCCTGTGGCTTCCAGCCAAACAAAAGACAGGCATATGAGTTGAACATTTACCTCAGGTAGATACACTCCTTGGAGAGAACAATCATGGGAGAAAGAAGGGCTGCTTATGCAGAGGGAGACAGCTCAGGGGGCAGGAGTGCATGGAGGGATGGAACACAGGGAAGGGGTAACTATCGGGAGGAAGTGGGAGGGGAGATGTTGCGTTGTGGTCAATGACATGAGACAAGGTATATGTGAACTGCTGTATGGAAAGTGAATTTGCTCTGTAAATTTTCACCCAAATCACAATTAAAAAAAAAAAAAAGTCAGCCTTAATTCCTCAGAATTTCAATTTCCCTCAAACTTAAAATGGGGCTAAAAATTTCTGCCCTGTTGCATTCTGTAGTTACTGGGATTAAATGTGATAATGTATATGAATTTGAATCTTGACTACATCACTTACAAGTCATACAAATTTCATATAAACTTCTCTGTGCCTGTTTCTTCATCTTTAAAATGAAAATAACACTGGTACTCACCTCAAGAGTTTTTGTGAGAGGCAAATGATTTAATTCCTATAAAGTACATAGAACAGTGGCTGAGAATTAATGGCTAATGCAGTCACTTGTTTATAAACCTTTGGAGTCTCTATGACTTAGCATATTTTTAGTCTATTATATATTTTTTGAAATTTTGTTGTTGTTAGGTGCTGTTGAGTTGGCAGAACTCAACAATAGAACGAAACACTGCCTAGTTGTGCTCCATCCTCACAATCCTTGCTATACCTGAGCCCATCGTTGCAGCTACTGGGTCAGTCCATCTCGTTGAGGGTCTTCCCCCTTTTCACTGACCCTCTGCTTTACCAAACATGATATCTGTCTCCAGGGAATGGGCCCTTCTGACCACAGGACCAAAGTAGGTGAGACGATGTCTGGCCGTTCTCACTTCCAAGGAGCATTCCGGCTGCAGTTCTCCCAGGACAGACAGATTTATTAGTTATTCTGGCAGTCCTTGGTTCTTTGAGTATTCTTCACCAACACCACAACTCAAAAACATCAACTCTTCTTCAGTTTCCCTTATTCATTGTCCAGGTTTCACATGACTATGAGGTGATTGAAAATACCATGGCTTGGGTTAGGCTCACCATAGTCTTCAAAGTGACTCTTTGCTCTTGAACACATTCAAGAGGTCTTTTGCAGCAGATTTTCCAAGTGTTTGATTTCCTGGCTGCTGCTTCCATTGGTGTTGATTGTGGAACCAAGTAATATGAAATCAATGACAATTTCAATTTTTTCTCCATTTATTGTGATGCTGCTTATTGGTCCAGTTGTGAGGATTTTCGTTTTATTCACATTGAGGTGTGTGTTAGTCTGGATTCTCCAGAAAGCAAAACCAGTAAAGCATAATAGATATAGATATAGATATAGAGAGAGAGAGAGAGGGAGAGAGAGAGAGAAATTTATCTTAGGAAAATGGCTCACACACATTTAGAGAAGCTGGCAAGTCCCGAGTTCTTGGATCAAATGTCAAGCTGAGTTTTTCTGACACACACAGCTGCAGGGGCTGACGAGCTCAATGTTGGCAGCAGTATATAGGTTGTTGACTCCATTGAATGATGAATCTAAGATCACTAGGACGATTGGTGGATTGTTCACTTATGGACAGTTGTAAGTAGCACAACAGGATCCAGATCCACAGAAGAGTGTCTCTTTTCCCCAGGATGTCTATAAATATATTGGAAGCAGGCCACGCCTCTAGGGAAATTCCTTTTCAATGGTTTGGCTGGTTAAAACATATATATCCAACCTCATCATGGGACTAACCCACATCACAACTGCTTAATCCACTCAGAATTGTTGTCTAGCCAAGTTGACACACAACTCCAACTATCACAAGGTGTAATCTATACTACAGACTGTACTCTTTAACTTTCATCAATAAGTGTGTCAAGTCATCCTTAATTTCAGCAAGCAAGGTTGTGTTGTCTGCATATCGCAAGTTGTTCATGAGTCTTCCTTCAATCCTGATGCCACGTTCTTCTTCATATGATCCAGCTTCTTGGATTATTTGCTCAGCATACAGGTTGAATAAGTATGTGAAAGGATACAACCCTGACACAGACCCTTCCTGATTTTAAACCATACCATATCCCCTTGTTCTGTTCGAACAACAACCTCCTGGTCTGTGTACAGGTTCCTCATGAGAACAATTAAGTGTTCGGGAATTCCCATTCTTCTCAATGTTATACATAATTTGTTATGATCCACACAGTTGAATGCTTTTGCATAGTCAATAAAGCACAAGTAAACATCTTTCTGGTATTCTTTGCTGTAAGCCAAGATCTATCTGGTAGCATAGTGCCTAAGGCACTTGACTGCTAACCAGAAGGCTGGTGGTTCAAACCCACCAGCCACTCCTCGGAAGGAAGGTTGGGCAATCTTCTTTCTGTAGTGATACTGCCTCAGAAACCCAAGGAGGGCTTGCTATGAGTGGGGTCCGACTTGACGGCACATGACAACAACAACATCTGATGTTAGCAGTGATATCCCTTGTGTTAGGCTGGGTTCTCTAGAGAAGCAAAACCAGTAGAGCTTATAGAGAGAGAGAGAAAGAGAAGTTTGTCTTAGGAAAATGGCTCACAGACTTACAGAAGCTGGCAAGTCCCAAGGTCTTGAATCAAACGTCAAGCTGGAGGCTTTTCCTCACTCACGCAGCTGCAGGGGCTGATGAGCTCCATGTTGGCAGGCAGTATACCTGCTGTTGACTCCAATGACAAATCTAAGATCTCCCGGCTGATTGGTGGATTGTTTGCTCACGGACAGTTGTAGGCAGCACAACAGGATCCTGATCCACAGAAGTGTCTATTTTCCCAGGATGTCCATGAATATATTGGAAGCAGGCCATACCCCGAGGGAAACTCTCTTCAACAGATTGGCTGCTCAAAACGTATAAATCTGATCTTATCATGGGAATAACTCACATCACAACTGTTTAAACCACTCAGAATTGTGGTCCAACCAGGTTGACATACAACTCCAACCATCACATCCCTTGTTCCACATCCTCTTCTAAATCCAGTTTGTGTTTCTGGAAGTTCTCTGTCAGTATTCTGCTACAACCGTTTTTGAATTATGTACAGCAAGATTTTATTTGTGTGTGGTATTAATGATATTGTTGGATAATTCCCACATTCTATTGGGTCACCCTTCTTTGGAATGGGCACAAATACTGATCTCTTCCAGTCAATTGGCCAGGTAGCTGTCTTCCAATTACTTGCTATAGATGAGTAAGTGCCTCCAGCATGGCATCCACTTGTTGAAATATCTCAGCGGGTATCCCATCAATTCCTGGAGGCTTATTTTTTTTTGCCAATTCCTTCAGCACAGCTTTGACTTCTTCCTTCCATACCATTGGTTCTTGATCATATGCTGCCACTTGAAATAGTTGAACATCGACCAATTCTTTTTGGTACAGTGACTTTGTATTCCTTCCATCTTCTTTTGATGCTTCCTGCACTGTTCAATATTTTTCACATAGAATCATTCAGTATTGCAACTCAAGGCTTGAATTTTTTTTTTTTTTTTTTCAGTTTTTTCAGCTTGAGAAATGGCGAACATGTTCTTTCCTTTTGATTTTCTAACTCCAGGTCTTTGCACATTTATTATAACAATTGACTTTGTCTTCTTAAGCTGCTCTTTGAAATCTGTTCAGCTCTTTTATCTTGTCATTTCTTTCATTTGCTTTAGCTACTCTCCATTCAAGAGCAAGTTTCAGAGTCTCTTCTGACATCTATTTTGGTCTTTTCTTCCTTTTCTGTCTTTTTAATGACTTCTTGCTTTCTTCATGGATGATGTTCTTGATGACATCCCACAATTCCTCTGGTTTTCAGTCACTGGTGTCCAGTGTGTCAAATCTATTCTCCAGATGGTCTCTAAATTCAGGTGGGCTATAGTCAAGGTCATATTTTGACCCTCTTGAACTTGTTTTAGTTTTCTTCAGCTTCATATTGAACTTGCATATGAGCAATTGATGGTCTGTTCCATAGTCAGCTCTTGGTCTTTTTGAAATAACATATTTTAAAAAATACATGACTTTAACACCCTATTTACCAACTAAAATTAGTACCAGAATTAGTTTTCTCTTTCTGACCACCTTGGTGGTTTCATAAGATGTGACTTCTTTAAAGCTTAATCATGATACTGTAAACTTATTATGAAATGCCTATTTTCTTCAGAGATTTCGATCAAATTTATTTATCCTAGGAAGTGCTTTTTACTGCCAGTGAGAATTTGGAAAGTTTTAGGTGGGAATCAAGATATGCCTTCCCTATTATTCCAAAACCCACTTAGTCACATTGATTCTGACTCACAGTGACCTTATATGACAGAGTAGAACTGCCCCATGGGGTTTCCAAGACTGTAAATCTTTATAGAAACAGGCTGTCACATGTTTCTTCTGCAGAATGGCTGGTAAATTTAAACCACTGACCTTTTGGTTGGCAGCCAAGTGCTTTAACCACTGTGCTACCCGAGCTCCTTCTATTCTTGTTAGGGTCTTGGAATATATCTTACCAATCCAGAGTTTTACTTGTGTTGTATGTGAAAAGAAAGTTCTTTAAAATACTATCTTTACATTTGAACAATGCTAAGATTCAAACATTTTTGTGATCCTTTTAGCTTTTAGAGGTAATGAAATGTTCAACAAGAGTTCCATTTATAATAGACCCATTCAGAATAATCCTAGTGGCCTTTTCATAGAGGCCATTTGCAGATAAAAATACTTAACATGATTTCCACTAAAGGGGTAAAATAAAATTGTGGGAAGTGCTTGGAATTTAGCTAGTAATTAACTTACAAAGAACAATTAAAGAAAAAAAATCACAGCATCCCTAACAAAGACTCTTCTGAGTTCAGAATTCTTTCATGAATTTATTTTTTTATAAAGTGGAATCCAATGATGTTGTCTAGTATTTTCAAGTTTGTTACTAAATTAAAATGATTTCTTTAGCGAGAGGAGCCTTTGAGTCACATACTGACCTTTCAACCTCGGGTACAATTTGGATTGAAACTGATGTAGCTGAGGTTAAATCAGTTATCTAGATGTAAGTGTGAATATTCATGACTTTACACTACAGACTTTTATTATCAGCTCCTGGGTATGTTAAAGTTTGAGAATATAAAAAGGGCATGTGGACTTTTCCCATTTTCCTGTTTACCATCTAGAGAATTGAGGATGTTAGATGTTTTCTCTTTGATACATCTATTACTAAGTCAAAAATATTTTTTCACTACTAATTATGTTTGTAGTATTTTTTGATCTGTAAACTCTTTATGAAGGAGCCCTGGTGGTGCAACTATTAGGCACCTAACTTCTAACTGAGAGGTTGGCGGTTCAGACCCACCCAGGAGCTCTGTGGGAGAAAGAGCTGGTGATCTGCTACGGTAAAGATTCCGGCCATGAAAACCTTATAGGGCAGTTCTCTAATCTGTTCCATGGGGTCACTATGAGTTGGAATCAACTTGGTGGCACCTAAGAATAACAACAAACTCTATTTCTAAAATTTTACTCTTATATAATATTGTATGATCATTCTAATTAGCATGATTAGGTTTGTCATATTTAAATGAAATTACTTACATATGTAAAAAGCAAAAGTTAATTTTACCTGCTAGGGTATTTTCTTTCACAGTCTTAAATTAAAGAATGCCAAATTTCTGTTTGGCTAGGTGATAATAGGTGTGATAATAGGTGTGATAATAGGCTTGGTAGAGTGTAAGGAACACTGTAAGGAGCAAGCTCAGGAAACAGGGTGAAAAGGGCATGATTTGGAAACCCTGGATCTGTGTGATATTGGGGGCAGGGTCTCACTTCTCTTAAGATTAAGATTAGTTTCCTTATCTGCTAATAGACCTAATACCTGTCTGGAAGGGTGTTCTGGTTACCTAGTGCCGCTCTGACAAGAATATACCACAAATGGGATGGCTTAAAGAAACAGGGGTTCATTGTCTTACAGTTTGAAGGCTTTAAGTCTAAGTTCAAAGTGCCAGGCTCTAGGGACTAGGTGAAAGCCCCTCAGCCTTGGGCTTCAGCTCTGCCTCCTGTTCCCGGCCCACTGAAGCTGGAGGCTTTTCTTCACTTAGCTGCTGGCTGTTGAGGCTGACAAGCCCAAGATTGACAAGTAAAAAGACACAGTCCTAATGTTACCAAAACACATGGCAGGCCATTAATTCAAGTCCGTTGAACATCCCAAGATCAGCAGAGCATGGCGGGCTGCTGAACAACAACTCAGCTACATGCTGCGGTTCAAGCGTGCCATAAACTAGAGACCATTCCCAAAGCTGTTTCTTATATACAGGAGTCAGACTATATACCCAAAGCAGCTAATTAGCTGCTCCAGTAGATTCCACCATGGAATTAAGTACCAGTCTCACCATGGGGAATAACTACATTCAGCTGCCCAGCCTCTCAACCAGGCCCAGCCAAGTTGACACACAAACTTAACCACCACAAAGGGGTATAATATATTGCCTATTACATTCCTAAGGAGCTCTGGTGGTATAGTGGGTAAGGCATTTGGATGCTAACTACAATGTCAGTAGTTCAAACCCCCCAGCTGCTCTGTGGGAGGAAGATGTGGCAGTCTACTTCCATGAAGATTTACAGCCTTGGAACCCAAAGGCTGTCACTGTGAGTTGGGATTGACTCGATGGCAGTGGGTTTGGTTTGGTTTTTTGGAATACATTTCTAGGTACATAGTAGATTTCTAACAGATGGTAACTGTGATTATTTATGTTAGAAAATTTTCCATTTATGTTTAGTATTTCAAAGCAGTGGTGATCAGACATGTGGGATTCTCCAGTGAATGTATTAATGTGCTTGTAATTTTTCAAAGGCAACCTAAAGACTTTGAGAACACTAAAAGGAATACTTGTTCTGAATAAACTAACTCATCATTAAATAAATTCTTGTTTCTCAGCTTTTCTTGCTACTGTGTTAGAATTTTAATGGCCACCCCCCCATGTCGAGTCTTTGGCATCTTTGTGAATTTTAGCTTTAAAAAAAGTTACTAGAGTGAGTAAAAAGATATAAAGTGCTGCCAGGATTGTTTCCTCATTGACAATTTCATATTTCATTCCTTAATTTGTTTTTGGATTATTTGAACCTTTTATGGTTATTCCTAAAGTGCCCTCAAGAACAAAAGTTGTGTTTTCAAGTTTGGCCCTTTGTGAGAGGAAAGGAAAGGATCTAATTAGGTACATGCTTAATGGCTTGCATATTCCCCACTGCCCTCTTTCATTTTGTTCTGGTTCATCAGTGGTTTTACCCCATGTTAGTACGTCAGTGGTCTAGGGAAGGAATAGTTACATTCATTCTAATGCAAGTTGAACTGTGTGCTCTTGGGAACTAAGATTTGAAATATCACATATTTTAATAAGACATAAAATTGCTTGGTAAGTTTTCTTTGTATTAGGAAAAAAAAATTATGTTCTGTTTAATTTGTTTTCCCAGGTGGCATTTTTCTGAAGCTGTTCATTGAGACTTCCCAGCATTCCTGTGGGATATAAATAGGTAAGTAAATGAAATCAGATGCCTTTATTATGGGTGATTCTTTGAAACATTTTCCAGGTGGGTAGTCATTTATTTCTTCAGTGAGGTGCACTGTTTGAAACAGATGAACCTTGCAGGGTAAACAGTAAGGTTTTATTTATTTTATTTTATTTTTTTTATTTGGGTGCATGAAGGTTTCTAAAGGACTCTGTGAAATTTCACAAATGATACTGGATTTAATGCTGTAATTTCCATGTGTCAAGTCTGAGCTGCTTTGTTCTCTCCACTTTCATGAGTGAGTTTCAGAGCTCTTTATAATAGGCATAGTCAAGTTGAAGTTGTTGTTTGTTTTTGAGCTACTCTGGACTGTTTTATCATTTGTTAGTGGAAAGGGGAAGTAGGTCTGGCCAGTTCAAATCACCCAGTTTTATTACTTATTGATGGCCCAGGTGAAAGAATCGCCTAAATAAAAGTTGAAAACAATGGACTAATAGTTGATTTATTATTAGCACTACAGCTTTTCATTTATAAAGGTCACTTTTGGAAAATATTAGGAACAGTAATAGTGGTTGAGTGTACTCCTACAGTATACGTTCAAGAAAATCAAGGGTGTGGAAAGCTAAATGTTGTTGTTGTTATGTACCATCGAGTCGGACCCGACTCATAGCAAGCCCTCCTTGGGTTTCTGAGGCAGTATCACTATGGAAATAGATTGCCCCATCTTCCTTCCGAGGAGAGGCTGGTGGGTTTGAACCACCAGCCTTCTGGTTAGCAGTCAAGTACCTTAGGCACTATGCTACCAGAGCTCCCGGAAAGTTAAATAATTGTCTCAAAAGACTTTCATCCAGCTCTGCTGCTGAAAAGGCCAAAAGCCTATTCAAATAACCTTCCTTCAGATAGAGCTCAGCTGCTCTAGGGGTCCGAGCTGAAGAATACAGCTTAGACCAAGGGAGCCAGCATGTAGTAGGGATTTAGGATTGACTGACGCTTCACCAGGTGGGTCCACCATGTGCAGGACGTTAGCACGGAGTGTTCCTTTGCTGGAAGATGATCTTACTAGCATACAGATTCTGGTGAAGGAAAAAATTGCTGTTGTTTAATGAATTGAGCTGTTGCCTTCTCTATTATTAAATTGTTCTAACAGTTACTGCTACTTGGGTTAGGGTAGGAAGTTTGGTTCTTTTTTGATGGGAACTGTAAACACTTCAGAGTTACAAAATTATTTGAACAAAGTTCCTTCTCATGGGAAAGCCAAGACTGACCTGAGACATGTGGCTGTCCTGAGCAGACTCATAAAACGACACCTTTTCAGACTGATAATCTTTAAATATTTGTTCCATATTTAGTTAGTGGGGGTGGACGAAACTAATTTACTGGTAGAAAAGGTTATTAATTAAAAGTATATACCTCTTCCTGTGTGTTGAAGACGGGATTTATTACATGTGATTTTCTGAACCAGATGTTTATAAAACTGTATAATATCTGATAATAGTCATACTACAGTGTGTTGTCCAATTCCAGAATTTCAGATGCCTGTTAGCCAGGTGGCATTTGGGTCGGTCGTAGAGCTTGATTTTGCTCCTACTTTCCTAGGAGGGAAAATATTCTCAGCAAAGACAGGTCTGTGCTGCTAAGGAACATGTTTATTTCCAGTTAGAGCACTGTCTCCTTGAGTGAAAACAGGACTGATGGACATTTTGCCCATTATGTGAGAAGCTGCACATGAAAACTCTAGCTAAGTGGCACCATATTTCTGAGGTATTCAAGTGATGGTTCAGTGCCCTATTGTGGGTTGTCACCCTGGATTACTGCCAGGCTGGTCTGTTTAATCCAGCTCTGTGGAAAAAACAGTTCTTTTCTCCTAGTCTTTTCAGGAGCCAAGTCATAGTCTCCCTTGAAATCTTCCCCTCTGAAGATCTAATCAGATCAATCCATCCACTTCGGTGGTTTTTTTTTTTTTAGTTGTGAATCTATCCCATACAGATATAATAAAACTTTACCAAGTCAGACAAACACAGGAACCACCATTCTGAATTAATGACATTCAAATTATGGAGAATATGATCCTACTTTCTGTATTATGAAGGAGCTCTGGTAGTATTGTGGTAAGGCATTTGGCTGCTAACCACAAGGTTGGCAGTTCAAACCCACGAATTGTTCCTTGAAAGAAAGATGAGGCAGTCTGCTTCTGTGAAGATTTACAGCCTTGGAAACCTTATGTCTCTTTGAGTCAGAATCAACTCAATGGCAATGGTCTAGGTTTGGTTTGGTTCTGTTATATATAGTCACTCAGGTTATATCAACTTTGTGGAAGATTTCTCTTCAGCAGGGAGAATCACTGCAGTTTGCTGTCAAGCAATCCTAGGCTAAGGTTCCTCCTTTGCTGGACACAGACTTGGACTGTGATCCCAACTGTGTTGCAAGTTGGCTGAGTGACCAAGGCACATTTCTTTACCTCACAGAACTCCTATTTCTTCAGTTGTAGATAATTCCTGCCACCCAAGGTGGTTTGGAAGATTGGGTAAAGCCAAGATGGAAATGTGTAAACTGCCTGGGTTCCTGACACAGAGTCCCTTGGAAAGAGCACTTAAAGTGGAATCTGAGGAATTGATCTGCCAGGTGCTTGTTGTACATCTTTGGGCATTTGTCCAAAGATCTTACCACCCATATCTCATTGGTAAAGTGGCAAGATAATACCTGCTCTGTTCTTCCCTTGCCCACTCTGTGAAAATGCCTTGAGAAGTGTGTATTGAACATGTGTGTTTAGTATAAGGGGCTTCTCGTGGCCTTCCCTCCCATCCCCAATCTACTCAGACTTTCTGGTCATGAATCCCAGCTCTACCTCTTATAATTAGATTTATGACCTTGGTCAAGTTATTAACACTCGCTCTGGCTCTCACCCATCTCACAGGATTGCTGTGAGATTAAATGATTTACTGTGTGTATAGTGGGGAATATGAAAGTGGCACCTAATCAGTCTTAATAAATATAACTCAAAAAAATATCTTCTAGACCTGCAGTGTATGGTAGCCATTTACCCTAGGAGGCAACTGAGCACTTCAGATGTAATACACTGAGACACCAAATTTAAAATTTTATTTAATTTTAAAATCTATTAGTTGATACAACAGTGATCAGAAAACTCTATGATTGTAACAACATGGATATGGAAATCTACTTCTTCTGGTGGCGTAGTGCCTAAGACATTTGACTGCTAACCAGAAGGCTGGCAGTTCAAACCCACCAGCTACTCCTTGGAAGGAAGATTGGGCAGTCCACTTCCATAGAGATACCGCCTTGGAAACCCAAGGAGGGGTCGGTATGAGTCCAATCAACTCTATGGCAGTAAGCTTGCTTGCTAAATGCAGATCAGGAGCTCTTATAGCACAGTGCCTAAGGTATCTGACCACTAACCGGAAGGTTGGTGGTTCAAATACAGATTAAGTATTTCAGATGAAAATTTAGTGCCTGAATTGAGAAATTTTATAAGAACAAAATAGACACCAGACTTAATATGAGAAAACAAGGATGTAAAATCTTTCTTTTATTGATTTTCTGCTAAAATGACAGTATTTTGGCTACATTTTGATAAATATTATTAAAATTAATTTCTTTTTGCTTTATAAATGTTGCTACTATAAAAATTTATGTAACATACATGGTGTGCTTACTGTTTCCAATGGGCATTTCTATTCTAGAAGATTCTTGAAAGAATTAGATAATTCCTAATTATGTATTTTTTCTCCAGTAATTTGTGAAAATGGATTATGAAAGTATTTTTTCTTTCCTTCTTTATGATTTTTGCTTACAGTCCACCAACTAACAAGTTTGGATGAATTTTTAAAAAATATTTGAAATTGGAAAGGAAAAAAAAAGGGGGTGCATAGTATATGTGTTACCTGTTGTTGTTGTTATGTGCTGTCAAGTCGGATCCGACTCATAGCGAACCCTGCTTGGGTTTCCGAGGCAGTATCACTACGGAAGTAGTGTAATACACCCTGATCTTCAATTTTGACTTATTTCCTTGCTGGTCTTTCCTGTCAGCTTTCTTATGAAGCTGAGCAAGGGAGATATTCCACCTCACAACACACACACACACACACACACATCAGCAGGATACGAACCCAAATACAGCTTTACAGCCAAATGTTTGGCTTTCTTTTGATTATTTAGCATTTCATGCAGGTACCATGTTCCCAGGGTCAGATTTGGTCATGTCACAGAAGATCAGAAACTATCACCAAGGGAACACTTGGCTTTTAATTACCCACAGTGAATTAGCACTCTCTTTTTACCAGGAATAGGGAGACATATCCCCAAGGGAATGATTGCTAACCGGATTCTTAGTTGTAACTAGTATATGAATGAAACTTGAGAAGATGATACAATTAATGTATTTGGTATATCTGTTTCTCATTCATGCCATGAGTGACACTTGAGTGCATTCTAAGAGGCAATGGGAGGAATATTTGATTCAGAATCACACTATTCTGGGTTTGAATCCCAGCATTTCACTAACAAAGTGATGGAGAGGTTAACAAACCTGTTCCCGTGTTCTTGGCACCACTAAACACCAGCCCTCACCTTGTTACAATTCTTCCATTGTAAGTGTTGTATCTGTGACAGTCCACCCCTTCGTGCATTAAACACGGTGAATACTTGCCATCCTCATTCTTTTCCTGAGTGAGAGAGTGATCCTTCTGTGTTAAATAGAAATGGTTGTCAAATTTCATGAAGAACTTTTAGTTAAAGAAAGGTGGCCTTTCCTTGCACAGAGTTTAGCTGTTGTGATATTGAGGTTCCTAGATACCCATATTAGAGACTTCAATTCTGAAGCAGTTAATAGAGCAGGAGAGGAACTTAATAAGAGGTAGTGTAACTGCCTTCACTCTCATACAAAGATAAATTGGACCAAATATATGGTCTCTGGATAGGAAAATGGTAAAGTAGAAATGTTGTTGTTATGTGCCGTCGAGTTGGACCCAACTCGTAGTGACCCCTCCTTGGGTTTCTGAGGCGGTATCACTACAGAAGTAGATTGCCCAACCTTCCTTCCGAGGAGTGGCTGGTGGGTTTGAGCCATCAGCCTTCTGGTTAGCAGTCAAGTGCCTTAGGCACTATGTTACCAGAGCCACCAAAGTAGAAATAGAGGATGCTTTACACCACTTTTTTTTTTTTTTTAAAGCACATCAAAGTAATTAAATACAGTAAAGACTTAAAGTGATTGTGGTTCTTTTTCTTTTTTCCACTGTTGTTACTTGCTATTGACAGCTTATCTTTTCTGATAAGTTCAGGCTAGACATGTGCCTGCCCTACAGGAGAGTCCTGAGAATTCTTCCTGAGGGGACAGGGGGCCACGGAACTGGACAAGACATTATCTTTCTCTAGATGTTGCTTCCTATAATAGATTGCAAACTTCACGAGGGCAGGTTATGAGTCTTTTATTATATCCTCTATTATATCTTTTATTATATCCAGTGCAGTGTCTGAGTGAGTATCAGTTGAATAGATGGAGGATGGATAGACTGTAGAGCTGATTCTATAGCATTCTCCAAAGAGAACTGTACTTCTGATATGTTATAGGCTACCCCGCATGGGGCCTGGCACATGATTTGTTGTTCAGTAAATGTTTAGCAAATGGAGAAATGAATGTGGGCTTCAGTATAACTTCCGATTTACAAAGGAGTTTTGGGAGTTTGACCTACTTTTAGTTTAGGAAGCCACAAAGCTTCTTTTAAGCAGAGAAGTGGTGTTGAACATTAGTAAGGCCCCACAGGTATAGAATGATGGGAGGCCAGGAGACCAACAGCAAGGTGTCACCAACTAGAAATGATGAGGCCTGAGAAGAGAGGTTTGGGAGAGTAAGGTGGACAGGGCTCCTGCTAACTGGTGAAGCACAGTCCCAGGGAAGCAGGTGTCTATGGGTTAGCTTTGGTCAGGAGAAGAGGCAGCTCTTTTGCTTAGGAAGAATGGTACTTCCACAGGTAAGCTTCAAGTCCAAGGAATAAGTTTTGGGAGAATTCTCATGTAGTGGCCTCAGCTCTTTTGACAAGCAGGAGGAAAAGTCATCTGCTGTGGGGAGAAGAGGTGGAACTGGGGGCTTGAGAAGAAGTCATGCTTACCTAAGTGTAAAGAAACTCCTGTCAGTGCTGGTGTGGCTGAGGAGACATCTGACTGTAAACTCCAGCCCTCCCTCCAGTGGGATTATTCTGGATCTCACATCAATAAAAGTACAGTTTTGTGACTGAATGCTGAAGTCAGTGAAAAGGCTCTGTGCAAATCCTCCAGCAACTAGATTTGGTTAGTGTTGGGGTTATTGTTTTCATTTTGACATGAAGAAATGCCCATGATCTTTACATAGAAGCTTTTCCACCTTAATGACTCACTTCTTAAATTGCTTCTCCAAAGACAGGAGACTAACTGAACTAGGATGGTATAGAGGTGTAACTCTGCTCTTCATTATTAAATATATGTGTGCTTTCATGTGAAGGTTTTTAATATAAGTAAGGTGTAGCTGTTCACATGTTTATCTAGTATTCTTCTTTATCTTTTCTCATGCCAAGCCACAGCAATCCCTGCTTACCACTAAAGAAGGTAGTCAGAGCCCTGGTGGCACAATGCTTAAGTGCTTGGGTGCTAACTGAAAAGTTGGCAGTTTGATCCCACCAGCAGCTTCATGGGAGAAAAGGTCTGGCTATCTGCTCCTGTAAAGATGACAGCCTTGGAAACCCTATGGGGGGCCATTCCACTCTGTCCTACAGGGTCTCTGTGAGTTGGAATTAATATGATGGAACACAGCAATAACAAATACAGCATTGATATTCCGAGATCTTGCCCCTGTAAAAACCCTATCTGTTCTTTGAAACTTTGCCATGACTTCCTAACTGAAACTAACTTCTCAATTAAATGTTGATGTAATCTACTTTCCTTTTTAGATTAATTTAATCAGCAAAACAAAGTTGTTGTCATCTTTTTCCTCTTGGGGCAATTCCGGATTTGTGTTCTCATCCTGGGGAAAGCACTGGTCATACCACTGTCCTACCAGACACCCATGGCACCAGCATCCCCACTGAGACATGGGCCAGCCACTCCACCACCTGTTAGAGCCCTAGGGTGCCAGAAAGCCTCTAAAGATGGTCTTGTCCCACTCTTTGTATCTTATGCTCCCATCCTAGAACAGCCTGTGACAAACTCTTAAAGCTACTTGGCAAGCTCAAATGGACTTAGAAAATGTATCTGATTTTGATCCAAATTACATATGCAGCCAAGTTGTGTTGGGAAATGAACATTTCCTGTCATTAACTCACAACTTAGGTCATCTCTTTCATGTAATGAAGGCAAATATGACTGCAATCCACTTCAGAGTTGAGTGTGACTCATCTGAGAAAGCTGCTTCATCCCTTGTTGCTTCACCATTACTCCCTTCTTGCTTGGTTCTCAAATTGCATCCATGATTCAGTTGAAGTTCAATCCATTTTTCTCCTACATTCAGAATGACTGTGGATTGGAAGGACACAGTCAGCCTAGGGTGCTTGTCAAGTGCTTCCGAGAATGCCTCATCATTGTTCAAGGTCAGGGTAGCCAGTTTATTGGTCATTTACACCCCACATACAGCACAGTTAAGTCTACTCATCTAGAAACTTGTAGGCGTTTCGGTAAGAGGGAGGTTGTAGAGAAAGTCCCTGAGAAAAACTCAAAAAGGTTACATTTTCTTTAGCTGCTTTGATAGTGTGTGTTCTGTGCTTAATTATTGACATCATCTGCACATCTCAAAGCAAAGATGGTTTTTTACCTGTCCAGGCTCACACCTCTGTCTTCCCTAGTGCTCCAAACATTGGTATACTCTTGAAGCCCAACAACAAGCCTTATGTATTTATTATCATGCTGGACTAGAATCGCCAGAAGTTGTTTATATGTTTTTCCTCTGTATTAAAATAATCCATGTTCATACAGAAAAGTATAAGCATGCAGGGAAAAACTCAGTCCCCTTAGGGATCACCATTGTTAACCTAGTGACCATGTTCCTAAGATTCTCTTTTTTATGCCTTCATTGATATACATAGCGGAGCTCTCACTGTGTATACCACTTTATATTCCATTACTTTTTTGTTTAATATTATAAGCATTTCCTCGTATCATTAAAATGGTTAAATATTCTACCCTATCTTAAATCATTTTAACTTTCCTTTTATATTTTGACATTTGGGTTGGTTATGTATTTAGGAGCTCTGGTAGTGTAGTGCCTAAGGCGCTTGACTGCTAACCAGAAGGCTGGTGGTTCAAACTCACCAGCCATGTCTCGGAAGGAAGGTTTGTCACTCTACTTCAGTAGTGATACCACCTCGGAAACTCAAGTAGGGGTCGCTATGAGTCAGGTCCAATTTGACAGCAGATAACAACAACATGTATTTATTTAACTGCTAAATATTAACTTTGAATATTCTTTTGTGGGTATCTTTGTTCAGTTTTTAAAAATATTTCCGGGAAAGTTGGACTGTCATTGGCAGTATAAGTGCTTGTGTTCTTATATCCTCATAAGCAATGAGTTGTCATCAGATAGTTAACTGTTTGCCTATTTAGAACATGAGAATGACACCTTATTTTAATTTTCAGTGTTTTGATTAGTAGTGGAGTTGAAAGTTTTTCATATATAGAATAGCCATTTGTATTTTTTCTTTTGTGAATTGTCTGTTCGTGCCCTTCCTTTTGGGTGACAGTTGTGACATTTATGACTGCCATTTTTCTGGAAAGGTTTATTGAGATGCATAACTTTGCACATATTATCTGCTCAGTAATTGTTAATTGCATATGAAATTGTCCTTCATTTGAGGTGATATCACATATGGAAGTGTCAAACAGAACATGCAGGTGAGTTCTAATGTGACTTTTTGGTTGTTATTGTCAGCCGCTGGAAAGTCGCCCCCGCCTCCCCCAGTGAGCACCCCCATCCACCTCATATAGACTTGTGGACACTTCTGTCATCACCCTGCACGCTGCCCTGGTATTTCTAATTCTCCTCTGCCTATTTAATCATACCAGGTGTAACTCCTGGTTATAGAATAATAATAATAAACACAACATACTGTCTCATAATAAAGTATTCATTGACCCCTTGAGGTAATGCTTACCTATTTCTTCTCTCCTACCTATTTCTTCTCAAGCTGTTTGGCTAATTACTCTTCTTTGACCAGTCCCTTAATTGTTGTTCCCAGGTAGTCCTTGGCTCCCTTCTCTCCTTCATCTCCTTGCTCTCTCTGATTTTTCTAGCCCACTCTATGGCTTCAGCTGTCACCCACAGGCCAGACCTCTCCAGATCAACCTCTCTTCCTGGCTGTAGACGCATACAGCCAAGTGCTGGGGGTCTTCCTCCAAAGTCCCACTGGCACTTCTAATGCAAAATGTCCTGAAATGAACCTATCTCCCCTCCCTGACTGGCTCTCTGGATTGGATTTCGTCTCCCATAAAATGACCTCTGCTTCCATCCACCATACCTAAGTCAGCCACCAACATCTTGGATAGCATTCTGGAATCCTTTTCCCACCATCCATTTGCTTATATCAAGTCCTATCAGTGCTATATCCTTTACACTTATTCTGCCCTAGTTGGGCTTCACTTTCTGAACAATATGTACTGAATAAAGAATGAATGTTTTCCCAATCATTAAATTATCTTAAAAATAGATAAATCAGATTTCTCTAAAACAAATCAAAATTTTTATTCTGCATGGGGGGAAAGGCATGCCATTGTAATGGATTCTATTTATGAATTCTTTATATGAAATAAATCCTTATCTATTTGCCTTTTTAGAACTTGCATTTTTTCACCTACTTGCTTGGTTCGGGAGTTCTGGTAGCGTAGTGCCTAAAGGCACTTGACTGCTAACCAGAAGGCTGGCGGTTCAAGCCCACCAGCCACTCCTCAGAAGGAAGATGGGGCTATCTACTTCCATAGTGATACTGCCTCGGAAACCCAAGGAGGGGTCTCTATGAGTCGGGTCCGACTCGACGGCATATAACAACAACAACAGCTTGGTTTAAAGCAAAGTACACCTTGAATAATGTCTAATGTACATTAATCAAATGAGAGCCCCTGGACAATATTTTCTAGTGAAAGGTTTTTGATATCAAGGCTTGACTCCCCCTCCCCCGCCCCCTTTTGGGTCTTAACTATTCCCATATTCCACTATGCATTGTTTTTTATAATATTGGAATTATACTTTATTAGTGAATTTTTCAACTTACCTCCCGGGGAACTCAGACAAGAAATAAAAATATTTTCCTAAGATTCTTTGAGGGAATAAAATGAATATTTTTGAGAATGAAAATATAATGAATTATCTCCTAAGGATTGGAATACTTTATTAAGATAGCAAAATATCTTTCCCCAGGGGTTAAGTTTTTTTCAGACCTTATTGGAAATATGGTGCTGGGAAGAATAAGAGGAAATTTAATACCATGGAAGTTGGAAACAGTCACTGAAATCCAATCAGTTCTCAGATGACATATAACACACTAATTCCTAGAGATTTAAGACAGCTTAGTTCACTTCCTGAGAACCTCAGGCTTATTATGAATGTGACATGGAAAGGTTCTTCAAAATGAATATGCCTTGGCAGTGTTTTATTTACTGTATTTATTACCCTTTAATATGGAGTGTCCCGGTGGGTCTGCCTTGCCTTATCTGTACCAAATTGCATTAGTATTGGTACTTTTCTTAGGTTGGGCTACCCAAAAGTAGATCCTGAGACAGTGATTCAAGCACAAGTAGAATATTTCATAGGTAACCCAAGGAATGGATGGTTAAGGTATTATTGTTAGTTGCTGTCCACTCATGGTGACCTTATGTGTACCAGAATGAAATGTTGACCAGTCCTGTTCCATCTTCATGATTGTTCATATGATTGAATCCATTGTTGCAGCCATTGTGTTGTTGTTGTTATGTGCCGTCGAGTCAGACCCGATTCATAGCGACCCCTCCTCGGGTTGCCAAGGCAGTATCACTACGGAAGTAGATTGCCCAACCTTCCTTCCGAGGAGTGGCTGGTGGGTTTGAACTGCCAGCCTTCTGGTTAGCAGTCAAGTGCCTTAGGCACTATGCTACTAGAGAGCCATTGTGTAGTATCTTCCAATCTTGGTATGCATGTGTGTGTGTGTGTGTGTGTGTGCGCGTGATCTTCCAGCACTATATTGAATAATAGTTTGTTGTGATCCATAGGCTAATTTTTGAAAGTAGAACACCAGGCCTTTGTTCTTAGTCTGTCTTAGTCTGAAAGCTCTGCTGAAACTTGTTTCCCATGGGTGACCCTGCTGGTATTTGAAATACTGGTGACATAGACTCCAGCATAGCATGTAGACCACCACAGTATGACAATCTGACAGATGAATCAGGGGTTAAAGAAATAGCAAAATGAAATAAGGAAGAGGGAGAGTCAATAAAGGGATGGTACTGAGCGGGTTGCTGCTGTGGGTACCTATAACTCAACTTCTGGTGAATTCTAGGAAACATCCTTCAGAGTTATCTTGTCTGAGAGGCCAATGAGCTAGACTGTGTCTCCACCAGCTCCCATCTGTCATTGGCTAGGGCTGCTTTTGAGGCCAGAACTTTAGACCTGCTCCTTGCTTAGGCCACAAGAGAGTCCTCAGATAGAGGCCCTAGTGCTTGTTGTAAGTATATGTTGGCCTGGGGAGCCGAGGAGATATGGATAGGAATTGAAGGTGTCTGCTGTGTACACTGTTTTAACTTATTTAGCACTAATAGACAAGTTTACGTTACCTCAGGGGGTCAGAAACAGTACATTCAGAGATTGTTAGTAGAATGAACTTAAATTACATCAGTGCCTGATAGATGTTGGGGCAATCTGCTTCTGTAGTGATACTGCCTTGGAAACCCAAGGAGGGGTCGCTATGACTTGGTTCTGACTCGACGGCACATAACAACACAACAATAACAAGAATTCAATACCACTGATCCTGAAATGGGAGCTCTGGTAGTGTAGTGCCTAAGGTACTTGACTGCTAACCAGTAGACTGGCGGTTCAAACCCACCAGCCACTCCTCGGAAGGAAGATGAGGCAATCTACTTCCATAGTGATACTGCCTCAGAAACCCAAGGAGGGGTCAATATGAGTCAGGTCCGACTCGATGACATATAACAACAACAACAACAATGATCCTGAAGCAAGGAATGGAAGAATGTAGGGAGAAACTCTCAGAAGTATTAGATGTTGTTCCTGGAATGACAGTCTTTGCCACAGGGATAAATGCTGATAAACCCTTATGATTTTTGTTGTTCTATTTGTTGAGTCAGTTCCACATCATTGTACAACAGAACGAAACACTGCCTGGTTTTGCGCCATTGTTGCTGTGTTCGAGCCTGTTGTTGCAGCCACTGTGTCAATCTATCTCATTGAGGGTCTATCTCTTTTTTACTGACCCTCTAATTTACCAAGCATGAGGTCCTTCTCCTGATAGCATGTCCAAAGTAAATGAGATGAAGTGTCACCATCCTCTGTTCTAAGGAGAAATCTGGCTGTACTTCTTCCAAGATAGCTTTGTTCATTCCTCTGGCAGTCCATGGTATATTTAATATTCTTTGCCAGCACCATACCTGAAATGCATCAGTTCTTCTTTGGTCTTCCTTATTCATTGTCCAGTTTTCGCATGCATATGAGCCAAGTGAAAAGACCATGATTTGGGTTAGGCTCATCTTAGTCCTCAAAGTGATGTCCTTGCTTTTGAATACTTTCAAGAGTTCTTTTGCAGCAGATATGCCCAATGCAATATATCATTTGATTTCTTGACTGCTATTTACATGGATGTTGATTGTGGGTCCAAGTAAAATGAAATTCTTGACAACTTCAGTCTTTTCTCCGTTTATCTTGATATTGCTTCTTAGTCTAGTTGTGAGGATTTTTGTTTTCTTTATGCTGAGGTGTAATCCATACTGAAACCTGGAGTCTTTGACCTTCATCACTTAAGTGCTTCAAGTCCTCTTCTGATAAGCCCTAACAGTAACAAATGGAATAACTGGATTGTCAGGGCTCTTTCTAGGGCTGAGGTTTCCTCATTACTAATCAGCCTATAGAATTATACCTAGGTCCACAGGAAATTATGATTTTTTTTTTCCTCCCAGGCATTTAGACCTGGAAGGAAACAAGGATCTGATGGAAATCTGTGGTCAGCCAAGTCTGAAGAGAGCGCCTTCATTGCTTGGGGAAATTCCCAGGAAAGGAAAGAAGGTTGAATCTTTAGTTAGTTTAAAAAGAATCTTTCTGTGCTATATATTTTTCTGTTTCTTTCTGTTACACTAGTCAAATTCTTGATGACATATCATAACATGGGAAATATATTCTAATATCCTGTTAACTGTTCCATTAGTGACACTTAGGGTGTGAGGGGATAAGACCTTGAAGTTCTCAGATAGCTAATCATTTAGATCTATTGTGTGTTGCAGGAGAAACAAAGTGTGGGGCAGTATTCCTGTCTTTAAAGAGCATCAGGAAGAGGACAAGCAGAGAAGTCACTGCCACTGTGATAACTAATTATATTGTGGACAGAGGAAGAACAGTTAATTCATCCAGTTGGGAAAACCATTCCAGAGCTTTTGAATTGGGCCTTAAAGATGGCTAGGTTTTACTAAGGGTGAGAGGAGGAATGGCAGTCCAGATGGAGACAAATATGGGCAAAGGCAAGGAGGTATGAAAGTGTGAGACATGGCTAGGAAGCAGTGATGGTTTAGTGTGACCTGAAAATAAGGTGTCATGAGGTTGTAGAGGGAGGCAGGGGAGGTCAGCTTGTCTTAAGGGCCTTGGCCTCACTTATACTGCTTCTCCCACAGTAATGTCACATGTGCACCATTTCTGTCTGAACCATTTCTGTCAGCACATGCCCAAGTTCCCACCAAACATCCTGCCATTTTAGAAAGAGCTTAGGTGCAGGGTGATGCATGGAGCTTGTGGAACTATAAGTCCCAAATATACAATATGCCCAAATGTGCAGCTTTTTTGTCACATGGTAATGACACTGATATTTTGTGCCAGGTGGCTGATTAGTGATCTTATATGTTCTACAGATGCCCTTGTTGAAGGAGAAATTAATATGCTTCATGCAGGTGGACAGTGTGACACATAAAATATATCCTCAATTTGCTATGTATTTTTCTATCCCATCAACAAGCCTCAAGTGCTCTACATTTCTGTAAATATCTAACTCTATTTAGGGCAATATAGAATTGATTGTGGTGCTTTTGGCCATGCTCCAGGAGCTCACCTGATCCTTTAGCACATGGCCTGAGAAAGGGAACAAAGGAGTGAGTTGGCAACAGGTCTCCCCCCCCCCCCCATATTACATTAGGCAGATAAATCAGTTGTCTTTATTTTTTGTTCCTAATGGAATAACTATCTTGGTAGAAAGAAAGAAAAGTCAACATGGTGTCCAGGTCCTGGGGATTTTTCTCAATGTGAATTGGAGCAGGAGCTGAAAGTGACTCCCAGATACACCTTCAGGAACCCCAACAGAGGTAGATACAGGTAGATTGGATTGCCATCTCACTGAATGACTGACTAACCTTTGCTGCTTAAATTTAAAATCACATGTAAGATTTGGCATCCATCTATTCTCAGAAAGGCTCTCCAGATGGCTTTGCTATTTACACTGTTCCAAGAAGTCACCTTGGTTTATGTATTTTTATTTTATCTAAAACTTACCAGTGTACTCATGCATCTTTTTCCCTTAGGAATTTCTACTTCCCTCTTTAATTATTTAAGGGCATTCTCCCCCCCACCCATGGAATTCCCCACTCCTCTAAAGATTCATTTTTATGCCCTCCATTAAAATCACAATCAGGCTTTCTGGAGATGGTTCCCTGTTAATTTCACAACATAAGATAAGAATTAAAAGGCATTTGATGAAAAAGAAAGAAATGTTAGGGTATCTTGAATCCAATTTAGTAAATTGGTCACTGACTGCTGTGTATCTTTGAGTACACAAATTGGTCATTAACTTCTGTGAATTTTTGTCCTTTAGTGAATGAGCATAAGAGTAATCAATTCTAAGAAACTACTCCAGCAGTGAAATGCTTAGATCCTCTTCTCTCCCCCTTTCTTAGTCACTTTTTCCAATACAAAAGTAAATATGAAAATATACCTACTCCTCACTGATCAACTATCTCATTAACCAACACTTTGCATTGATGACAATGGTAAAAAAAATCTGTCTATTTTGTGTGTTAATGACATGTCTGGCAGTAACAAACACCAAATTATGAGACAAGAGTGACGCTAGCTCTGATAGTTAAGGTTGTGTGTCAACTTGTCTGGGCCATGATTCTCGGCAGTTTGTAAGTTATATAATGATATAATTTGGCAGTGTTGTAAAGATGTAGTCATCTTCCATTTTGTGATTTGTTGTGGTCATCTTCCATTTTCACATAATGCTGATTTTTTTCATAATGATCTGGTCTTTGGAACCTAACCATGTCGATAAGTGAGGAGTGAGTGTATATAGGATATTTTTTTGTCTTCTATTTATCATCCAAAATTACAGTGCCCTCACTGTGTACATGACAATGCTCTCCATGCACAGGGACTGTGATGGGGATTTGGTCCTTGAATTCGAGGAGACTGCACTTGACTGTTCTTAGTCTAATGAGTATTCTTAGCATAACAGCCCTAGTCCTGGACTTGACTTGGCCCTCCTCATGTGAATGGTCACCCCACTATTGGGACCACTATGGTCTCATGACCAGAGCCTTACATGAACTTATTCTACATCATAACTATTAAAAGCTGCCAACAGAGGACCCAGTTTTGAGAATGGATGCACTCTTCTTTTCAGATTGAGCAGAAAATTTGTACAGGTGGGTACAGACTGGTAGCCAACAGACACGTAAAAAGTAAAAACGTTTGATTTGCAAGGAGAGTTGTTCTTTAGTGGTCACTTAGCCCCTGTGGGAAAATAGCCTTTGGTCTCCTGTTCTGCTAATGGTTACACTATTTTCATGGAATTTTAAACTCATGAAATTTAGTCATAGAGTGACTCTTAACTCTCATTCTGTAGGACTTGACCTCTGACAATGCTCAGAAAATATTGTATCTGAAGAGAAAGACTCCAAATCTTTCTGCATTCAACTAGGAAAGTTTTCCAAAGTTAATCAAGATGATTTTGAGTGGAAGTTTTTCATATCTAATTGCCTGAGAGATAACTGTGATAGCCTTTATTTTTATAATCCAAACTCAGGATGTAGAGGATATTGTCCTATTTCCATATTTTAGAAGGTGTCTTGGATGCCAGTGTAGCATTTCTGGGACATTTCAAAAGCAGTAAACAAAATACACTAAACCAACCTGTTCCCAAAATCCAAGATTCATAACCAAGCTTTCCAAAATGGTGTTACAGGAGAGTGGCCTCCTTCTGTGTCTGTAAATTTGTTAATCATTAAACAGAGTTAAAGTCACTGGTGGCCCAAATACTTTGCACTCAACTACTAACCTAAAGATTGGCTATACAAACCCACCCATTCATGCCCAAGAAAGGCCTATCTGCTTCCATGAAAATTACAGTCAGGAAAGCCCTATGGAGCAGTTCTCCTCTGTAACACAGGATTGCTGTGTGCCAGAATCAACTTGATGGCAATGGATTTGGTTTGGAAACAAAGTTGAAGATTTCTTTTTATTATAGGACTTCTCTGACACTTTAACATGCTAATATGTGCAATGGCTCTTCAAGGGTAGGATATAATATTCAGTGTTTGTTCTGGAATCCCTTTGGCATCAGAGTACCTGTGACCATCTCCCATACCACGTGTTGCTCTGGCACAGTTGGGGAAATGCTGACATGAAATATGGCCACAAATCCTTTTTCTCTCTTCCTGTGAAGGAGGAGAGTCCTCTTGCTCTGCCCCTTGAATCTGGGCTGGCCTTCTGATGTTATTTGACTGAAAGAGTTCTGTGAGTTGTTGGGTGATTCCAGAGCCCAGGCCATAAGAGGTCTGGCAGCTTCCACTTTCACCCACTTAGGTCACTGTCCTTAGACCTTCATGTAAGGAAGATGAAAGGCCATGGGAAGGATGACCCAGGTGTCCCAACTGGACATGTGAATGAAGCCTTCATGGACTTTGTGGGACAGCTGGTCCTCCAGCCAAACACAGGCACGTGGTAATTTGAGGCAATTTGTTACTTAGCAGAAGTTGACTGATATACTAGTATAAACAATAACACCCAACAAAGACTTTGAAACAAGAGGGGGAAAAAAAAAACACTGTTATTTATCTAAGTTGTTACTTTCTGTGAGGCTTTTCTGGTTTAAAACTGAAATTCTGAACAGGAAATTTCCAGAAGCCTGTGTCAAGTGAATCCTTAACAAGAACGTGTGTTTGGCCTGTGATTGACAGCACCAGAAAATGGTGCCTCACCACTGGAGGAGTGATCCAGCATGGGTCATTGTGCTAATGCCGGCACTAAAGCTGCCTTGGAAGGTTAAGTGAACCAGTGAGAGTTTCTAGCCTTCCCATCTGCTCACAGTGACAGTTTCCCGAGGGCTATCTGATACCTGCTTCTGAAGGTGGTCACTGTCACTTAAGGCTCATTCTCACAGTTTAATAATTACATTTAAAGTAGATATGGCTTTGGATATGGTCCATCTGCTCTAAGCAGCCCACTGCCCAGCTGTGGAGGATATGAGACCTTCCTAGGGCACTCCATCATAGAGCAAGTTTAATTACTACTTGTTCCTAGGAGAAAATTTGACTAGCAGATGTCGAAGGGGTCCATGATTTCAGCTTGCTGATGAGATGTGGAAATGCAAGAAGCCTTGAGCCTGTGCCTCACACTGTGGGCTGATTGATGAGAGCGTGGGCCTGGCAGCACCATATCCTTGGAAATTACAATCTCTGCCCTCCCAGTGCTCCAAGGCCACGTGGAACTGTTTATGTGGAAGTTAGGACTACAGGCTCACTACCACAGCTGGGTGGCCTCAGCCGGAACCATGTCAGTACTGATGTCCAGGCCTTAAAACACTCAGTCAGAGAATCATGACAGTCACATTAGAGCTAACACTGGCCACCGTGAATGGGTTGGGAAGAAGCAGAAGGGCCAGGGAATCATGGGAATTTGAGCTGGAAAAGACCCATTTGGTCATGAAGACTATTCTTCAGTCATGGCCAGATCATTCCCCCTGGGATACCCTGGAGCACTTTGTAAAATCTGTTTCCGATGACTCAGGCTGGGAGTCTTCCAGCCATTCCCTTGGGAGATGTAGTGGCCTTTTTTGTGGAGGAAATATTTTCCTCATGATTGGTTGGGATTTTTTGTTGGCTGGCTCCAGCCCCATCACTCCTGGCTGGTCTCCCTCAGACCACCCTGAACAAGGCCTCCTCTTCCTCTTGGATTCCCACAGTTAAATCTTTGTCATGCTTCCGAGCAGCAATTAAGCCAAGGACTTGCAGCCTGCTCCCTAGTCTTGTTGCTTTCTGAAGTAATGACTCTCTCCAGCTCCTTCATTATTGTGATCTCTTACTCTAAATTTGTCTTGTTTGTTTATTCCTGTTACGTTGCAAATGTGTGGAAGCTGTGCTGGTATAAGCATTGTTGTTGTTAATTGCCATTGAGTCAACTCTGACTCATGGCAACTCTACGTACAACCATTAGGAAACACTGCCTGTTACTGTGCCATCTTTATGATCCTTGTCATGTTTGAGTCCTGTGTTGTGGTCATTGTGTAATCCCTTCTAACCTTGGAGCTCTTCTTTCAGAGTTATACAGAAATAGTCTGTTGTGATCCATAGCTAATTTTTGGAAGAAGATTGCCAGGTCTGTGTTAGTCTGAAAACTCTGCTGAAACCTACCCACAACTAGTGACCCTGATGGTATTTGAAATACTGCAGTCATCGTTTCCAGCATTGTAGCAACATGCAAGCCACTGTAATGTGACAAACTGAAAGATGGGTGGTGGACAAGCATTGTAAGGAGTATATATTCCACAGTGGGAACACCATTTTCATTGAAAATTACTTGAAACATTTTTGTGAGTTTTTGCTAGATTGGATTGCCTTGGTTGACATGATAGGACTTAATGGGTACAAAGAAACCACAAATGGAACATGGTTCCTCCAGAAACCAAAAAACAGTGATGTCTTATATCCTGCATATTTGTTGGCACAGCCGCGTAAGGACTGTGGTCCTTGTACATTTTGTTGGGGAGTTAATGCAACTCAGTGTATAGTCAGAAAAATGAAGAAAATTGGGGTCTCTGGGTTTGCACCAAACATAGCCATGCTAGGAACATTTGGTGAGTGGTTTTGTGTATCTCTGGCTTTGTTGTTACTGATGAAGCTAGGAGATGAAAAGCAGGAGCTTATGGAGTTAAAGGCCGTGAGACTGAAATTGAAAGTAGAATTTAAGTAAGTGTTTTTCTGAGCATGTTCCACTGAGTATTATTGTTGCATTTTAGGGACCACATGAAGATGATGGTGGTGGTGGGAGCAAGGGAGCCCTTCTCTTCCCTTCCCCCCTTTTAACCAGCACAGCTCAGCTTTTATGTTTAATATACAGAATCTAGGGTTGCTCATCAGATTGTTTGATAAATAGTGTTCCATGCTCAAAAACAAAGTTTGTAAACCACAGGTTCAGAGGACTGATTTCTAGTAAAAACAAACACAGAGAGAAGCCTCTTTAGCCAAGCAACTACAGATTACATTTCTGGGATCCACATTCTTCCAATCCAGACATTTTGGAAGAAGCAAAAAGCAACAAACTAAACAAATACATGTTTCTGTGGAACTACTTTGCCATCAGCAAACTCTTGCCAATACAAACAGAATACGCAGAGTGTGACCTCTAAGTGGCAAGGAAGACAAGAGGCCAATTCTGGTCATATATGCAGGTGACTCTGCCAAACTGAGCTCTTGAGTAAGCACTAACAAGTCCTGGAGTCAAGGTTGGAAAGACACATGATAAAAGCTACTATTTATTGATCATTTTCCATTTGTTGGGCACTGAGCCTAGGATGCCTAGGTATGTCCTATTATTTTAGAACATTTTTCACACATGGGGAAACTAAGGCTCAAAGGGATTGAATAGTTTTTCCAAGGTCTCGCAGCTCATAAAGTAATGGAGCTGGGGTAGATCCCTCAGGCTAGGTTGCTGCCCTTTGGTAATCGCTTATGTTGCCTGTTTCTAGTAATAGCATGTAATTTTTTATCTTTGTCCTAAAGCTATGTATATATTTTTAATGGTTTTGGTAAGAGGACTAAATTGGAATGGCTAGTTTGGAACCTCTAGTGGCATAGTGAGTAAGGCGGTTGACTAACTAGAAGGTCCATGGTTCAAACCCACTAGCTGTTCCATGGGAGGAAGAGGAGACAATCTACATCTGCAAAGTTTTACAACCTTGGAAATCCATTGGGGGTTGCTATGAGTCAGAATCTACTCAGTGGTGGTGGGTTTGTTTTGTTTTGTTTTAGTTTGGGAAAATGTCCTTCTTGTTAGTTAAAATTTTTGATCAACCTATTCAAAGACTCTCCCATATAATATTGAGACTTAATGATACATAAAAATGACTCTCTTTGGTTAGAAAAAAGAAGAAAATAGCCAATAGTATAACTTTAACAGTGTGTCACACTGACTACTAAGGAAGCATATTTACCTGTGAGAGTGTGCATCTATGCTTGGATCTAACGGCTTAAAGTTTTTATATAGACACAATAGAAGTTAGAACTCTTGGGCCACAGCATCAGGTAACATGCTAAGGCAGATGTGAATAACCTATGCGTAGGTTTTAAGTTTTTACATTTTGAATGTTTTTCTGAGATTGTACTTGGAAGATCTTTTCTCCTCTTCATCTTGTGTATCATGGCCTTCTCTGAATGGTTTAAGTAGTTAATACCAAAAACCAAAAAACCAAACTCACTGCCCTCCAGTCAGTTCTGACTCATAGTGACCCCTCCTTGGGTTTTTGAGGTAGTATCTCTACGGAAGTAGATTGCCCAGTCTTCCTTTCGAGGAGTGGCTAGTAGGTTTGAACCACCAGCCTTCTGGTTAGCTGTCAAATGTCTTAGGCATTATGCCACCAGAGCTCCCACAGTTGACACAGTCAACTGATAACTGAAAAGTTGTAGGCCTTGGAAGAAAGGCCTAGTGAACTGCTTCCGAAAACCCTGTGGAGCAGTACAGTTCTAGTCTCACACTTGTGGGGTTTTCATGAGTCAGAGTTTACTCAATGGCAACTGGTTATCATGGCCTCAGCCAGAGGCTATGGATGAGTCTCTTTTTGAGGGTCTGCTTTTGACTGACTGACTTCATGCCCTTCTAAATATGCAGGAACTTAGTCTTCATTCTTGCCAGTAACCAGAATTTTCCAGCATGATTGTTAAGCTCTGCCAAAGCTTCTCTCCTTCTTCTTGCTCTTCTGTTGGAGCAAGATAGATCCCCTTGACAGAGTGAATTTAACAGGAATTTAGTTTCATGTTTATAGGTGTATTTAATAAACTCTGTCTTTTGGGAAACTATTTCTCAGCACATCCAGGTGGCCGGAATGATCGTATGCTCCCACACATCACACCCAAAATTAAATACTACTAAAGTTTGTAGTGACATTCTTTCATGGAACAAGTAAGACCCTAAGGGAGAAATATGAACTTATGTGGGTACTTGGGAAGTATTGAGCAATAACTCTGTCTCACTGTGAGGGTCCCATTTGCCAAGCAGATTATGTAAAGTACCTTGATGACTTAAAAAAGTTCATTTTCTTTCCCATGTGACTAACTCACTTCCTGAAAGTAATGTTTTCATCGAAGGCTTTGACTGCATTAGATGCCTACAGAGAAATGCTCATGAAATTCCTCTCTTGATGCTGTAGCAAATGATGATGACTTTGTTGAGGTAAGGCTTAACTGGTGCCTACTGATGAGAAATGTGTTGGTTGAAAAGGACATGGAGAAAAAGTTTGCTGAGTAACAAATATGTAAGATCTCACAGAGGTGTTGGTAGTTCAGTGATAGAATGATTGCCTTCCTTGCAGGAGACCAAATTTGGTTTCTGGCTAGTGAACCTCACATGTAGCCACTACTGTTTGTCAGCAGGGGCTTGTCTGTTGCTGTGATGCTCAGCAGGTTTCAGCAGAGCTTCCAGACTAAGACAGAGTAGGAAGAAAGTCTTGGTGCTCTACTTCTGAAAATAAACCAGTGAGAGCCCTGTGGAACATAACAGTCCAGTCTACAACCAATGGAGATGGCACAGGACCAGGCCGTGTGTTGTCCCATTAAGCATGGTTGCTGTGAATTGGGGGCTGACTCAAAGTAGCTAACAACAAGATCTTACAAGAGTCCCTGAGTGGGACAAATGGTTAACACCTTCAACTGCTGATTGAAAGGTTAGCAGTTCAAGGCCACCCAGAGGTCCCTCAGAATAAAGTCCTGGTGGAGCCACTTCAAATCAAAATCTCCATTGAAAATCCTAAGGAGCACATTTCTTCTCTGACACACATGGGGTCACCATGAGTCAAAATCAACTCAACAGTGATTCCATTAACTTTAAGCTCTTGCAGGTCCTATTACACCTGGATATGAAGAAGCTTTGTCGGTATAGTTTGGACCTGAATGGCTATGAGAGTCTGTGATCTGCCTCACAGTGTCAGGCAGTTTGTCAGTGGTTTCCAAAACATCTGTCTCAAAGGGGGCGGTTGAAATTCCTACAAGGGAGTGTGTCCATTCATTGTTCATGAGAAACGAGAGTGAGTGGGAGTAAGTGAAACATAGATCAAGAGGAAATAAGTCCACTCTCCATTTGGGATTACAATGCAGATGAATTCCATATTTTGGTTAGGGAATGTTTTGTTTTAAAAAAAAAAAGCAAAGCAAAGCTTAGTTTCTGACCCAGTTACTGAAAACCAGACTGAAATGTAGTTAAGTGCTGGCTGAAATAGTCATTTCAGTTGTTTTCTTTGTGTAAGAAAATGGCTCAGGACCTACTGGGATGCTTCTCTGCCATTGGCCAGACTTTCCCACCATGGTGGCCTGACCTTGTTGGAAGGAGCAGCTGTGAACTCTATGGGCTTTCAAACTGTTGTGGTCAGTGGAGTTGTGAGTCCTCACTGTATCTGTACTGACTGGTTGAGGATTCAGAGAGATTAATATGTATTCATCCTCCCAAAAAAATTGTAACAGAGATTTTTGCTAAATTTTCACAGTAAAAATGATGTATTGCTTGCCATAGAGTCAATTTCAACTCATAGTGACCCTTTAGGACAGAGTAGAACTGTCCCATAGAATTTCCTATGTTATAATCATTACAGGAGCTCTGGTGGCATAATGCCAAAGGCATTTGACTGCTAATCACAAGGCTGGCGGTTCAAACCCACCAGGCACTCCTCAGAATGAAGGTTGGGAGATCTACTTGTGTAGTGATACTGCCTCAGAAACCCAAGGAGGGGTCGCTATGAGTCAGATCTGACTCCACGCAGTGGTTGTGTTGTATTAATCATTACAGGAGCAGATCACCAGATCTTTCCTCACATGGAGTTCCTGGTGAGTTCGAACCACCAGCCAGCCTTTCGGTTAGCAGCCAAGTGCTTAACCATTGTGCCACCAAGGTTCTGTAAAAATGATTGCCTTATTGAAAAAGGTATTATTGGTTTTGACTTAGAGAGTTTGCATGCCCTCCCCTTTCCCTTACTCTGTGAATCCAGGAATGCTAATGGTGATTTGGTGTCAGTACAACTGTGTTAAAAAGGTACTGTTGTTAAGTGCCACTGAGTTCATTCTGACTCCCAGCAACCTCATATGACAAAATAGAATGGCCCCCATACTTTTCTGGGCTGAATCTTTTTTTAAGGTAACACTTTTTTTTTTTTTTTTTTAATTGTGTTTTGGGTGCAAATTTACAAGGCAAATTTCTTTCACATTCAACAGTTCATGCACATTTGATTTCATGGCCCCATTACCATCCTCAGCCATAAAAATCTCTCCTCCCTTCTCCTCTCTGTGACTGCCTCCTCCCTGTGTCCTTATCTATGCATTTCTGTCTGTCCAGCTTTCCTTCTATGTGAATGCTGCCTCTCTAGTGTCTCATGGCTGATTGATCTAAGGGGTGCCTCTCCTTAGAGTAGGTGGGTCCATCACTCTGGGGTAGGTATTCTACATGTAGGTCTTTCTATATTGGGCTGAGAGCCAATCTGTGGAAGTGAGTCCATTTCTAGGCCTGAAGGGTAATCCAGGGCCATAGTCTCCGGGTTCCACCAGCCTCTATCTGACCAGTAATTCTGGTCATTTTTGTGTTTTTGAATTTTGTTCCATGTTTTTCCTCCCATTCTACCCAGGATGTCCAGTTTTGATCCCTTTCTGAGTGGTTGGCATTGGTAGCTGGGCAACATCTATTTCTTCTGGTCTTGGGGTTGTGAAAGCTGTGGTCCTCATGGTCCATCCTGTCTTTGGACTAATTGTTTCCAGATGATTTTGATTTTCTTCTCTTTTCTTTGCTCTAGACACGACTAGTTGCATCTTAGATGGCCACTTGAAAGCTTTTAAGACCCCATTCACTACTCACCAAAGTAGGTTATAGAAGAAGATTTTTATGTACTATGCTGTGGTAGTTGAGCATGCTATCCCCCGAGACTATGGTCCTGAGCCTGCAGGCCCAGTGATTCTCTCAAGGCATTTGGTTGTCTCTGAGACACTACTCCAACTCTGTGTTCTGTTGCTTCTGTAATGTATATGGATAATTTTGTAGCACAAGTACATATATGTAAGATTATCTTCAGCCAGATCTGTCCTTGGTCTAGGATAAGGTTCACCTACCTCCACGTGATCTTCTCACCTGTCTGGTGTTTGCTTCCAGTGGTAATGCAGTATTGCATACAAAATAGTATCTGCCTCTGTTGTCTATACCTTTTCTGCACATTTCAGTGTCTTTCCTTTCCCCATTGTCACCATTCTTGTCACAGACTCTTTCCATACCACCCCTTCCCTCGCCCAAATCAACATGTGACCCCCAAGTAGTCCAAAATTTTCCCATCCCCGATAACCAACTGCAGTGTAGTAATTACTTAGTGTGGCTTTTCTACCCACAAGTCATTGTAAACTCAGTGGTGGAATGAGCAACTGAGGAGCTCCTGATTGTAAATATTATCCACCTAGGTTATTTCTGTTGGGCGTGGTACAATACAATGTTCTGGGAGATTCCCACTCTCTCACACGTGCTTAGAGTTCTGATGCTATGATTGGCTAGTTTGGCCACTCTGCCGGGCTCAAAAGGAGGCCTCCTAGAGGCAGAACTCTCTCTGACTGCTGCTTGAGGAAGATGTGCTGCTGAAAGAGACACACGCACTGCTGGGAGAGACTGTGAGAGACTGTTGGCTGAGGGATGGTGGGCTGGGAGAGAGACTGAGCGTTCTTCCTGAACTTGAGTTGTAGCCTGGTGCTTCCCTAATAAACCCCGTAATCCGTGAGTTCTGTGTGGCCACTGCAGCAAATTATTGAACCCAAAGGAGAGGTGGTGGGTGCTTTGGGAGGAATGGTTGGAGAAAGGGCTGGAGGGAGGCAGCATGTCTGGCTTCGCAGGAATAGGCCTTGGGCTATTGATGGTAATTCTGTCTTCCTCTTGTGGGATTAGAGGAGGTCAGAACATGTGGCCTCCTTGCCGTTTTAGCACTAACAAAGTGAATTTCCTTCCCTGAGTAAACCTTTCCTTGACTTTTTACAATAATGGGCTAGTATAATATTCATCCTTCTGTAATTGACTTATTTCAGTCAGCATAATATCTTCCAAGTTCATACACATTAGGAGGTGATTTGCTGATTTGTGACATTATTTTTTGATGTTGCACAGTATTCCATTGTATGCATGTACCATAGTTTGGTATCCATTAATCTGTCGATGGGGCTTTAGGTTGTTTCCATCTCTTTGGTATAATGAATTGAGCTGCAGTGAACATAGGTGTATATATGTCTGTTCATGTCATGTCGCTCCTCTTTTTAGGATATATTCCTAGAAATGGGATTGCTGGAACAAATGGTATTTCTATTTTCAGTTTTTTTAAGGAAATGCCATTCCATTTTCCACAATGGTTGTATCATTTTGCAGTCCCACCAGCAATGTATGAGAGTCCCAATCTCTCCACATCCTCACCGGCATTTGTTATTTTCTGTCTTGTTGAACTTTGCTTTTCTGCTGGAGTGAGATGATATCTCATTGTTGTTTTGATTTGTGTCTCGCTAATGGCTAAGCAGACAAAGCTAATTACTGTAATGAAATGTGCAAAGACCTGGAGTTAGAAAAACAGAAGGGAAGAACACGCTCGGCATTTCTCAAGCTGAAAGAACTGAGGAAAAAATTTAAGGCTCGAGTTGCAGTATTGAAAGATTCTATGGGCAAAGTATTGAATGATGCAGGAAGCATCAAAAGAAGATGGAAAGAATACACAGAAACACTGTACCAAAAAGAACTGGTCAATCTTCATCCATTTCAGGAGGTGGCATATGTTCAAGAACCAATGATAAATATATATATTTTTTTAAATGCATTTGATTGAAATATAATTTATGTACAGCAAAATATACAAAACTAAAGTGATATGGGTCACTGCATTCTTTTTTTTTTTTTTTTGCTGTGTTCTCTCCCACCCCTGGCAACCAACAAAGAAAGTTTCCTTATATAAACTTTTCCTTGACCCTCCACAACAATGAACTAATACTGTATTTGTCCGTCTGTGACTGACTTATTTCACTCAACATAATGTCCTCCAAGTTCATCCATGTTATGCAGTGTTTTGCTGGCTCTACATTATTCTTTAGTATTGAATAGTATTCCATTGTGTTTATGTTCCAAAGTTTGGTTACCCATTCTTCCGTTGATGGGCACATAGGTTGTTTCTATCTTTTTGCTATTGTTAATAGTGCTGTGATGAATGTGGGTGTGCATATATCTGTTCCTGTCCTGGCTCTCACTTCTCTAAGATATATATCTAGTAATGGGATTGCTGGGTCAAATGGTGTCTCCAATTCCACCTTTCCAAGAAATCACCATACTTCTTTCCACAGTGGTTTTATCACTTCACAGTCCCACCAACAGTGTATGAGAGTCCCAATCTCTCCACATCCCCAAAAGCATTTGTTATTTTCTGTCTCATTGAACCTTGCCACCAGTGCTGGAGTGAGATGGTATCTCATTGTTGTTTTGATTTGCATCTCTCTGATGGCCAATGATCATGAACATCTCTTCATGTATTTTCTGGCTGCCTGAATATCCTCCTTGGTGAAGTGTCTATTCATGTCTTCTGCCCATTTTTTAATTGGGTTGTTAATCTTTTTGTTGTAGAGGTATTAGAGTTTTCTATATATTTCAGAGATAGGTCCCTTGTCAGGTATGTAATTATTGACAAGTATGAATTTCTTGCTGTCATTTTGTTATGTGCTTTTCCATGGTGTTGAATTCTTTGTTCCATATAATTTTCTGTGCTGAGCTTGTTTTGTTTATGAGTCGTGTTACCACTTCCTTCATTGTTGTTGTTTTGTGTTGTTGTTATGTGCCGTAGAGTCGGACCAACTCATAGCAACCTCTCCTTGGGTTTCTGAGGCAGTATCACTATGAAAGTAGATTGCCCAACCTTCCTTCTGAGGAGTGGCTGGATGGTGGGTTTGAACTGCCAGCCTTCTGGTTAGCGGTCAAGTGCCTTAGGTACTATATTACCAGAGTGCCTGCTATTGTTTTAGTATTTGCTAAATATTTGTGCTGGTCCTCTTTTTCATTTTGATGTGAAGGTTTATCATTTCATTTTGATATGAAGGTTTCCAAGTTTAGAACAGTCTGTTCTATCTTATAGTTGACTTGATTTCTCTACCATTTAGAAGTTCTGTAACTATACAGTTTCTTCCCTCTTTGTTCTTTGTAGTTGTCTTCATTTGTCAATTGATGTCTCTGGTTCCCTATTTACAATCTTGTAAGCTTATATACTTTGAATACTTCTATAACTGGGTTGGTTTCTGGGTTATGTCATCATGAGTGTTAATGGTCAGTTGTTCTTTGCTGTTGTTGGTTCCCTGTCCAAAGGACTCCCTTTAGCATCTCTTGTAAGGTTGGTCTGGTTTTAACAAATTCCCTTAATTTCAGCTTATCTGGAAATGTCCTAATTTTACCATCATATTTGAGGGACAGTTTTGCTGGGTATATAATTCTTGGTTGGAAATGTTTCTCTTTCAGGGTTTTATATATACCATCCCATTGTCTTCTCGCCTGCATTGTTGCTGTTGAGAAATCCAAGCTTAGTCTTATTGGTTGCCCTTGTAGGTAACTTTTTGTTTTTCCTGTGCTGCTTTCAGGATTCTTTCTTTGTCTTGTTTTTAGAGAGTTTGATAATGATATGTCTGGGTGATTTTCTTTTGGGATCTGTCCTGTTTGGGGTTCATTGGACTTCTTGAATGGATATATTCTCATCTTTCATCATACTAGGAAAATTCTCTTCCAACAAATCTTTGACATTTTTTCTGTGGTTTTATTTGTTTCTTCCTGTTCTGGAATTCCAATTACATGTAGGTTATTCTTCTTAATAGTATCCCACATGAACCTTAGGCTTTCCTCTTTTCATTTTAATCTTTTTTTCTGATTGATCCCTTTCCAAAGAATTATTGAGGTATTTGCCTTCAATCTTACTAATTCTGTCTTCCATTGATTCAATTCTGCTCTTTTGACCATTCACTGTGTTATCTCTTTCTGAGAATTTGGTATTAATCTCTGAATTTCTATCTGTAGATTTTGTGTCATTTCTAATTTTTCATTTATTTTGTCCTTTTGCTGTCTTTTGAAATCGTTCTAGGGTTTCCTCTGCGTTTTCCTCTATTTGTCAATGTTTTCTTTTATCTGGCTCTCAATCCATTGACGTTACCTAAATAGTTCTTTTGAATCCCTTTTCAGAGAGTTCCAATGCTGCTTCTTCCTCAGGGATGTGTTTGGGGTCTGTATCCTGGTCTCTTGTTTCTCCTGCTTTATCTTGCTTCTTTGTGTGGACTGTGATGCTCTGCTGTCTCTGAGGCATTGTGTCATTTTCGTGTTTATATTTAATTGGTGATTGTATGTTGGAGTGACTTGCCCAGGATTTTCCTTTTCTTTGTTTTGTTGGTATGTTATCTACTCAAGCAGGGTACTGTGCTGTGCTCCTCTATTCACTAATTGGCAGCACTTATACACTCATATACTTACCACCTGTTTCCTTTCTCTTTGTCTGCCTCCAGTATGTCTCTGCTGTCCTTGGCGAATGGAATCTATTCTTAGGTCCCCGGAATCTGAGTGAGAATGCTATTATAAAATAAAAAATGGCCACCTCTTTTAAACATGCAAAATGGCTGTGCCCTAGATCACTTTAAATATCCAAAATGGTTGCCACTTGTGAACATTCAAAATGGCTGCACCTTCTGTCACTTTAAATATCCAAAATGGCCACTGCTTGCAGATAATGAAAATGACTGGGCCCTCCGGACAGCCAAAACTCCACAGCTCAGGTTGTCTCCCAATTTGCTATTTTCCTTTCTAGTCATAGGCCACCAGTGCATTCGTCCCTGTAGCCCTTTGTGACCAGGGCTGATCATTAGGTCAATTCTCAGGTCCCAACACCACTTCGAAATATTCAGGCTGTTGGTCCCATCAGAGTAGCTAACAGTCCACTGCTCCAAATGTCTCCATACTCACTGTTTTTGTGCAGGTTTTTCCATTAGTTGGTGCCTAATCCACTTCCTTTCAAAGCTCCAGGATTATCTATTGTATCTCTGTCAATTGGTTTCTCTTTTCTTTGTTGAAGAGGGTCTGTATAGCTTGTCTGCCTATTCAACCATCTTACCAGAAAGGAGAAGAGCCAATGGTATTGCAAGAAGAAGTTAAAGCTGCACTGAAGGAATTGGCAAACAAAAAGGCTCCAGGAATTGATGGAATACCCATTGAGATGTTTCAACAAATGGCTGCCCCTCTGGAGGCACTCACTCAGCTATACCAAGAGATGTGGAAGACAACTACCTGGCCACCTGACTGAAAAGATCCATATTTGTACCCATTCCAAAGAAAGGTAGTCCCACAGAATGTGGAAATTATCGAACAATATCATTAATATTACACACAAGTAAAATCTGGCTGCAGATAATTCAAAAACAGTTGCAGCAGTATATTGACAAAGAACTTTCAGAGGTGTAATCTGGATTCAGAAGAGGACGTGGAACAAGGGATATCATAGCTGTTGTCAGATGGATCTTGGCTCAAGGCAAAGAATACCAGAAAGATGTTTACTTGTGTTTTATTGACTATGCTGAAGCATTTGATTGTGTGAATCATAACAACTTATGGATAACATTGAGAAAAATGGGAATTCTAGAACACTTAACTGTACACATGAAGAACCTGTACATAGACCAGGAGGCTGTCATTCGAACAGAACAAGGAGACACTGCATGGTGAAAAATCAAGAAGGGAGTGCGTCAGCGTTGTATCCTTTCACCATACTTATTCAATCTATATGCTGAGCAAATAATCCAAGAAGCTGGACTATGTTAAGAGGAACATGGCATTGGGAGTGAAGGAAGAATCATTAATAACCTGTGATATGCTGACAACACAAGTTTGCTTGCTGAAAGTGAGGATGACTTGAAGCACTTAGTGATGAAGGTTAAAGAATACAGTCTGAAGTATGGATTACATCTCAATATAAAGAAAACAAAAATCCTCACAACTGGACTTATAAGCAGCATCATGATAAACAGAGAAAAGATTGAAGTTGTCGAAGACTTCACATTGCTTGATCCTACAATCGACGCCAATGGACACAGCAGTCAGGACATTAGACATTGAATGGCACTGGACAGATTGGCTGCAAAGCACCTCTTTCAAGTGCTGAGGAGCAAAGATGTCTCCGTGAGGACTAACGTGCACCTGACACAAGCCATGGTATTTTCAATCTCATTTGCATGTGAGAGCTGGACAATGAATAAAGAAGACCATAGAAGAGTCGATGCTCTTGAGTTGTGGTGTGGATGAAGAATTCTGAAAGTACCATGGACTGCTAAAAGAACTAACAGAGCTATTGTGGAGGAAGTGCAGCTGGAATGCCCCTTGGAAGTGAGAATGGCCAGACTTCATCTCACCTACTTTGGTCATGGATGTCATGCTTGGCAAGGTGGAGGGTAGACAAAAGAGGGAAAGGCCCTGGGTGAGATGCATTGATACAGTGGCAGGGGCGTTGGGCTCAAGTATAGCAAGGATCGTGGAGCTGGCTCAGGACTGGGAGGTGTTTCGTTCTCCTGTGTGTAGGGTCACCATGAGTTGGAGATGACTCGACAGAACCTAACAACAATGGCTAATGATTGTAACCATTTCCTCATGTGTTTGTTGGCCACTAGTATATATCCTTTAGTGAAGTGTCGTTCATGTCCTTTGTCTAGGCTGTAATCATTCTTTTTTAATTGTTACTGTGATTTAGGTGAAAGTTTATAGAGCAAATTCATTTCCACACAGCAGTTCATACACATTTTGTCATGACATTGACTGCAATTTCCCAATGTAACAGCTCTCTTCCTGCTTCCTTCCACTAGTTACCTCTTCCCTGAGTCCTTCCCTCCCATGCACTCCTGTCCCCCAAGCGGTCTCCCTGTGTATGCACTGCCCTTTTGTTCTCCCATGATTGATCACTCCAATATAAATGTTCACCCTGTATGGCTGTCTGTTATTTGGCTGGAAGCCACAGGAATGAGTTCAATTCTAGACCTGAAGGGTGGCTAGGGGGCGTAGTCTCAGGGGTTTCACCAGGCTCTATCAGACCAGCAAACCTAGTCTTTTTTTTTTTTTTTTTTTTAATGATTTTGAGTTTTATTCCATAGTGTTCTCCCCTTCTATCCAGGATCTCCTACAGGGATCCCCTTCCAAGTGGTTGACAGTGGTAGCTGGGCATCATCTAGTTCTTCTGGTCATATGCTCATGTTGGCTGAGGATTGCATGGTCTACCAGTCCCTTGGACTAATTGTTTCCATGTGTCTTTGGTTCTCTTCATTCTTCTTTTGCTGGATGAGGAGAGACCCATTGTTGTATGTAGATGGCCACTCGCAAGCTTTTAAGATCCCATTGGCTACTCACCAAAGTAGGATGTGGAACAATATTTTTGTGCAGCACATTATGCCAATTGAGCTTTATGTCTCCGGCAACCATGGTCCTGAGCCCACAGGCTACTCATTGTCTCTGGGTAGCTGGCTATAGCCAAGAAGTCACCACTTTATGGGAGCAGATCACCAAGTCTTTTTCCCATAGAGCTGCTGAGTTCAAACTGTAAACCTTTCAGTTAGCAGCTGAGCACTTAACCATTGCATCACTAGGCCACCTCTGGCAATTCAAAACCAAAAGATCTTAGCTCTCTTTGCTCCCAAAGTACCATTCAGCACTTTGCATATGTTGCAGATGTTCAGTGTGGGAGACTGACACAGCCACTACCCTGCCCATAGCAGCCTGGAAGTTGAAGCTTTTGCAGCTTGGGGCTTGAAGTAAGGGAATCACACTACCCCTGGAAGAGAGCCACCCAGGGAGCTGCTCAGAGCTGAGGACTGAAGACTGATTCTGCAGATCAAAGCCTTTTCTTTCTCATTGCTACCTCAGCACTGATGAGTGGTCGATGATTTTCCACAGCCGCCCTCATTCTTCCCCACCCTGGTTCCAGTGAGTCCACCATGCTACTCTCTCTTCACGAGAGCTAGGGAAGAACATGCCTGAGGGCACCTGGCCTACCTTTTTGCAGGGGGAGCTGCCTCCAGGATTCAGAGCCCCTCACATCTCAGCCTGGAATTGCAAGAGGTGGGGCAGACAGAGAGACAAGCAAGTCTAAAACAGACTCCCCTCCTCTACTCCCCATCTCTTCCCTCAGTTTATGTATAGCAAAGGCTTTATGTCTTACCTTCATTGTCGTTAGCTGCCCCAACTCATGGTAACCCCACGCACAGTAGAACAAAATGCTGCCTGGTCCTGTACCATCAGCATGGTAGGTTGTGATTGGACCACTGTGATTTTATAGGGTTTTCATTGACCGTGCCTAAGGCACTTGACTACTAACCAGAAGGTTGGCAGTTCAAAGCCACCAGCCACTCCATGGAGGGAATACTGGGTAATTACTCCTGTAAAGATTTACTGCCTCAGAAACCCAGAGGGGGTTGCTATGAGTCAGAATTGACTCAATGGCACACAGTTTGTTTTTTTGGTTTGATTTTCAGAAGTAGATCACCAGGCCTTCTGTCTTAGTATGAAAGTGCCGCTGAAGCTTGTTCAGCTCATAACAACACACAAGCCTTCAAAAACATACAGGTCATGGCTGTGTAGGACATGCATTGGCCAGCAATCATACCAGGATTTCTGCATGCAAGGTGAGAATTCTACTACTGAACTGCCACTATCGTCATGATATTTTGTCCTTGTCACTGTACACAAATCTCACCTGTGCTCCTTTAGTCCTCCCGGTATATGTACCCGAGGGTGTGTTGGCTGGCTGAAGAGGGGCCCTTTCTTCAGCCCCACTCTGGCCTTCCTGTGCCCTGGGACTTCTGGGGCTTGCCTTTCAAGTGGGCTTTCCTGGACTGTACCAGCTTCTTACCTCATCTCCCTGTGCCAAGGAAGTCAGGCTCAGAGTCTGTGGACTCTGTCTCGGGGACAAGGCAGAGGGCAGGACCCTCCTCTTATCTCTGCCCTCTCAGGAGCAATGGGGAGAATGTGGAGGTGCTATGGAGCACTTACCTGATAAGCCCAGAGAGCCTCAGCAGGGAGTGCTGAGAATTGAAGGTGAATAAGAAAGGTGAGACACCATCTTGGTCTGTGAATACCTGCTGCCCTCTCTGAGGGCAGGAAAGAGCTCTAGGGAGGTTTCCATAGGCACTTGTTGAGCATTTACTGAGCACATCCCCTGTGGAATTGTGAGTGTGAATGATGAGGATTAAGACCCCAAGGAGTGCAAGTGCAGTCTAATGAGGGAAAACACATGCTGTTAGTCCACCAGATAGAAAGTACTTTGCTATTGAAGTAACTTGAATAAGAACTGTGCCCTATCCCATGGGGGAAGTATTCTAAAGGGAAAGGTCTCATGGAATAGGTGGCATTTGAGCTAGACCTTGAAGGATAGTGTCTCAGTTACTTAGTGTTGCTGTAATAGAAATACCACAAGTGGGTGACTTCATTGAACAGAAATTTATTTTCTCACAGTTTAGGAGAGTAGAAGTCCAAATTCAGGGCAACTGCTCTAGGGAAAGCCTTTCTCTGTCCACTCTGGAGGAAAATTCCTGTCTCAGCATCTGTAATCTCAGTGTTCCTCGGTGACTTGGCAGTCTCCACGTGGCGTCTCTTTCTCCCAATTTGCATACTTCTATGTCTCATCTGCACTTTTTATATCTCCACAGTCTTTAGGTTTAAGACATGCCTGACACTGTTAAGGCCTCACTGAAACAACAAAGAAAACCCTATTCTCAAATGGGAATACATTGGCAGGTATAAGGGTTAGGATTCCAACACATATTTTGGGGGACACAATTCAATCCATAAGAGACAGGTATGAATGGGGCAGATGTGTAGGTTGAAGGGGTAAAGACCTCTCCAGAAGAGACCACAGCATGAACAAAGGCAGTGAGATGGGCACATGTAGGAATCCACTTGGCCAGAGCTCTGGAAAGTAGTGAGAAGTATACATGGAATGGTTCTTTTGTGCTCAGTGCCTCCTCAGGATCTGAACCTAGGAGCTCAGCTGGGCGGAGCCCTTGAAGGCAATTCCCAGAAGTCCCAGGAATCAATTCACAGGTACCTTTGCTGGCTGATTCAACAGAAAGACAAGGGAGAGTGAATGTGACAGCTTTATAAAAGTGAATGTAGTTGATGCTCTCCCGAGGCTGGTCACATCAGCATTTCCCATTCAGAAACCTGAGCCTCTCAAGGGACCTACTGGGGAAAGCAGTTATGGGGCAAGTAACATGAGGCATGTTAGAGATGTTAACTTTTCTTTTCCTAATGGCAAGTCAGAGCCATCACACAGTGCTAGAGAATTTATTTCTGAAGGACATGGAGATAGTTGGACAAAAGCTCAGCTACAATGGTCTTTTAAAATAAATCCAAAGGTCACAGAGGTATTAAATTTCTGTAACTTAAGAGTCTGGAATTACAAATGATTTCCGTCGTATAGTGGACCCTTGTCATAATTCAAACTGGAAGTATTGTCATGATAGCCTCTACTGCAGAAGTGCATTTTAAAGCGGGGATGCAATTTTTTTTTTTTTTTAAAGAAAAATGTGTCTTAACCACAGTGGCTGTGGCTTCTGCCATCTGTAGGCTAGGTGGGCACAAGAAGTACCCTCCATGTAAGCAGATACTCGGGGGTGCTTAAATTATTACCATTTTCTTGCAAAGCAAGTCTGAACTGAAAGTTCTCTTTTGTGTGAGTTTTGTAGCACAGTCTTCATGGATTTATTTTTTTAAGGTTTTCCCCCTTTTGAGTGTTACTGAATCCCCAGACACTGGAAGGCCAGGATCTGGTTTAGTAACTGATTTATCAGGTGCGGGGCCATTCACACACCTCACTGTAAGACTATGAAAGAGACCCCCACATCCTTCCCTGAGGACACTATGACTGGCTCAGCCATGAGCCCCCGGGATAGAGTGCAGTGGGCCACGGGCTGTTTTTGTGTTTCCCACACGGCAGTAAATTTGAAATGGCTTCTACAAGCTGCAGTCACATTTGAAATATGAGCTCTGTGACCTCCATCAGCAGCTCCCACATCTCATGGCTCCGCTTGAGGTAACTTTAGAGTGGGCAAGACACTTCAAAGAAAGTGCCCTTAAGACCTTTGGGTCTCAGGTCAATGTGTTAATACTTTGTTATCAGTAAATACATAAAAGATGCTCTCCCCACTTTCCCCCCTTCCTCTAGCTCCCCAAATGCTTCATCTCTCCCCTTCACTACAGGCTGAGAGGTCCTGTTAAACGACTTCTTTCAGAGCAACTGATTTAGAGTCTGTCCTCAGAGCAAGAGCCATGCAGGTCTGGGGTGAAGTTGGGGTGATGGATGGTTGGGGAGGTGGAGCTACTGGGCTAAATGGTGATATATCAAGCGGTTAATTAAGAAACATGCCTCCTCTAAGTGGGAGGTGAGGGATTTTTCTGTGCCTTTGTTTTTAGTGCTAATATTGATGCCATTTTCCTTCATGAGCCTTTGCTCAAAACTCTCCCGTGATTCCTTCTGGCAACGCTAGAGGTCACAGACAGTTGGGGTTTCCTTATTGCTAAAGGCTGAGGATGTAGGGTGAAAACTCTGTGTCCCAATAGCGAGGTAGGGGCTGCCCCACAGGTCTGTGTGGTTTGTTCAGACAAGCAGATCCTTCCAAATTAGCCCCAGAGAGCCGCTTCAATAAGGCCATTGTTTGCCCCACAGAATAGGAGCTGTTGTCCAGGACTGCTATTAAAAGAGTGAATTTAGTAGCTGCTTTAATGTGCACTTATGAGTCAAAGCTGGTTATGGAGAAGCAGCACTAGCAGCATGCTTCCATAAAAGTCCACAGACCACAGGTGCCAGCAGTGATCCCAAGCACCTCTCAAACCAAAAAACCAAAGTGGTTGCCATGGAGTCACTTTTGACTCCTGGTGGCCCCATTGTGTCAGAGTGTAGAATGATGCTCCATAGAGTTTTCAGTGGGTGATTTTTCTAAAGTAGATCACCAGACCTTTCTCCCAAGGCACCTCTGGGTAGACTTGAACCTCCACCCTTTCCGTTAGCAGCTAAGCATGTTAATCTCTACACCAGCGCTCCATCTCAGGGCAACTGAAAAGGGAACATTCCATCCCTGCACCCATCCTTGCTGAACTCTGACCACTGTGTTTCTCCTCCCAGCCAGTTTCCACAGGTGGCCACCAGGCCTTCTGCATGCTGAAGAATATGAATGTGGAGGCCATCGTGGTTCCTAAAAAGGGCAACTGAGGCCACAGCTAAAATCAGTGACTGATATTTCAGAACTGAAAACAGGAACTATATCTTTCACTTGCAGGGAAGTGATTATTTTTGGAAAGATACATCATAGTTTCTTCTGTCAGTTTTGCAGCATTGGCAGATAAAATTCTGCAGCCCAGAGATTACCACCAGCCCCTTTTTAAGGAAACAAACAAATAAGACAGTGACCCAATTCAGTCCCTTTCATTTACTGTACAGTGTGTAGTTCAAGCATTACCAAAGAAAACTGGAAGAGCTCCATTTTATAGTTCAGTTAACCTAAAACATGCCTCTTAGCACACAGGGGAATGGATATTGATGTGTATGGTACAGATTATGTTTGCTGTATTGCTTAGCACTGTGTTGGTGTTAAATAAATGCAAAACTACAGTCTTTTCAGCCTGAAGGAAGGAAATTGGGGGTGGAGTTGTATGAGTGCATATGTATTTTTTTTTTATAACACCTGCTGTTTGCCACACACTGTGATAATCACCTCTAGAGGCCACTCACAGTTTTTTTGGAGAGACAAGCAGCCTAAATGAAATATTGAGAGAGCATTAAATGGTGAACTGTGTGGTCCTAATCAAGTTCAGTGTAAGACTAGAGAAGGCAAAGATTTTATGTGGGTGGGAATGGCCAGAAAAGATTAGGGAAATAAATATATATCTTAGTAAATTCAAAGGAAAGTGTATGTAAATGCTAACTTTAAACAGGAAAACACACACACATGCACACAAAGTTGGGCTTGTTCATGTGGATGTTGTTGAGTGATGGTGAGGAAAATACCACTATCTGGTAGGCTGTGGCAAACTGTGTGGCTTTAGGTCCCTATCCTACCACTCCATGTCCTTGGATGCTAATGTGGGCAGCCTGTCTGGAAACCCTATAGCGAGCCTGTAATGCCTCATTCCTTGCCCTGGGTGACAAAGTGTAGGGTATGAAAAGTGTCAGTTTCCCTGGTTGGGGGCAGGAGTTGGGGAGATTCTTTTCCTGGAGGAAGAGACAGTACTCAAAGGAATGAGAGCGTCAATCAGTTAACAAACATTATTGAGCACTGGCTATGTGCAATAACTGCACATTTTACTGTGTACATACTGTGTGCTAGACTCTGTGCTAAGCCCTATACAATATTCTTTTGTTTGCTTCCCATAGTAATGCAGTAGAACAGTAAGTTGCATGTTATCCCTAATGTTACAGATGAGAAAACAGGCTCAGAGAGGTTGACTTACTGAGCGTCATCACACAGCTAAAGAGTGGCAGAACTAGGAATTTGAATGAAGTTGCAAACTTTAACTCATGTTCTTAAGGATTATGCTTCCCGGTGTGTGGTTGGTGCCAGGCAGTAGACAATAGAAAGGGTATGTGGCGTGTGGTTGCAGACCTCAGGCAACTTGGAGATCTTGAAGAGGAACTATATGAAGTGGTAAGCTTCTATTTCATATATTGCTTCCCCCATTATAGACATAGTATGGGAAAACTACACCAGTGCAGGTGCAGTTGCCTACCTTCAGAATCAGTGGACAGAGTTGAATAAGCAGGTGAAAGTGATGGCATCACAGGCAACTGTTCTTGTTGATTTGGGAAATTACTATAATCTCTACTATGATATAGTGACACATTCAGGTAGGCAGCAGGAATGACTAAGGCAGGCTGGTGTAAGACAGTAGGGAGTAGTGGGAACTTGAATAAATTAGAGAATCTGTGCCCAATCTAAAGAAAGCAGCCATTATTACTTAGTTTCATTCATCTTCTGGTATATGGAAATACAAGCACAGGACTGCCATACTAGTTCTACTCATTTTTTTTTCCTAAGAAAAGCCAGAAATCTGGGTTTTTACATTATGTTTTCAGTCTTTGAGTGTTTGCTACCAATTACAACTCTTTTAATGGGCCATATATTGTATATAATAATTTAATATTGAAACCTCTGGAAAAGAGATAGTGATTTAGAGGTTAGAAGCACTAAGACAATAAAGAGTGGTCAGTGTATCTCACCCTGTGGATCCACATCTGAAGGCAGCAACCTCCCCATTGCTTCACAATCTTTAGTGTGCAGCTGAATCGCCTGATGATCTTACTGAAATGCAGTGTCTGGTTCTGTAGGGCTGGGGTAAAGCCTGAGATTCTGCAGGACTAGGGGTCTCTGTTGAGGATTCTAAGGCACGGTCTAGGCTCAGCAGGGAAAAGCACTGTGATGAAGTAGTGCCATCTACTGTGAGCAGAGAAAAGGGAAATGGCCTCCCATATTTGCCATGTCTGTAACAGACCAAGACAATAAGGTAAATTGTGTTTATGATCATTCTCAGGGTCCCCTAAAAAGTTAGAATTTGAGAACACAGATCTGAAGTTTTGAATTGTTAAGTTCTTCTCTCTAAAGCACACTCCTCCACATAAGGAAAACTTGGCTGGATCTCTCCATCATCTGGGAAACTGGGATGAGCATGTTTCAACTTGGGTGGGATAAAGGGAGAGTTAACTGATTAGCTCTCCCTTCTTGCTGCTGTACTTTGAGTGAAAGAAAAAAGTCTTCTTGTGTTGGTGTTCTCTTTCTTTTACATGCCCTTGGCACCCTTCAGCATGGGGTCCATGGTAGGAGGAAAGGGTGGGTGCTGAGGAAATTACTTTGAGCAGAAATCATCTTGTTTCCATTCAATAAGAGCTGTTCTTAGAGCCCTGCTCTGGGTCCCCTGCCTGTATTCAAAGCCCTTGGAATTGTTTGCCAGGAAACAATACGATCTTTCTAATTAGGCAACTGGGAGGAGAGAGACTGGGTGAGTCAGGATGGGCCAGCAGTTGACACCTAAAATTAGATCATTTTCCTCATGAATAAACATCTCATGGGGCATAAGGCCTAGCACATTTCTGACCATCCTGGACAAACATTGCCTCAGCATGTCAAGAGAGGAGGCCGACTAGACCAGGGTGGGTGGGATGCCAGCCAGAATGGGGTTGCCATGGCAACCGGGCCCCTTGGAGAAAGCTTCCCTGACCTCCAGGGAACAAAGACTGATCTCAGATCTTGGGCCAAACTATATGTGCAAGGGATGGGTGGGAGAAGAAAGGTCTGGGAGTAGTGCTTCTAAATCTTGAATGTGCCTGTGAATGCTAAATGCAGATAGGTTAATGTTAAATTCAGTAGGTCAAGTTGAGGTCTGAGATTCTGCTTTTCCAACAAGCTCCCAAGTGATGCCAATACTGCTGGTCCAGGGACCACACTTTAATTGCAAGAGGTTAGAATCTACCAGTGAGTTTGGGGACTTTGAGAAAGGGTGAAGGCAAACAGATGATGAAGCAGCTGTCCCACTGAATTGTTATGATCTTGCATCTGGCTGTAAAAATGGCAAGCACTTTGAAAGCTGTTTTCTTGTCGTATATTAAAGGATCAGAATGCAATGAAGTTTTATTGCATTCTGATCCTTTAATATAACTCCTAGATTACTAATGTTGTAGATTATGATTTTATTGGTAAAAATGCATATGATTGGGCAGAATCTGAACATTGTAAATGTAATGACTAAGTCAGTAACAAACAGCCCTATATTACTTGTTGTATAGCTGAGACATTTTTAAAATAATGGAGCAGTTCCTTCAAAAGTTAGAAATAGAAATACTCTTTGGTCCAACAATCCCACTATTAGGTATATATCCTAAAGAAGTGAGAACCAGGACACAAATAGATATATATATACCATATTCATTGCAGCACTATTCATAATAGCAAAGAGATGAAAATAACCTAAGTGCCCATCAGGGATGATGGATAAACAAACTATGGTACATATACCCAATGGAAAACTATGCAACACTAAAGAAAATGAAGAATTGGTAAAACAACTCATAGTGTGGGCATTATGGAGGACATTATGTTGAGTGAAATAAGTCAATCACAGAAGGATAAATAGTATATGAGCCCACTCTTATAAAAAAAGGTTTACACATAGAAGAAAACTTTCTTTGTTGATTACCAGGGATGGGAAGGCAGGGGACGGAGAAGCTGAGTACGAGACATGTATTGATTTGGCTGAAGGGAAAAGCAATATACCAAAAGTAGGTGACTGGCAAAATATCACTGAGGAATGGGAAGGCAAGGAGAAGTGCACAAGAGGTACAGACAACAAAGGTAAATACTTTTAATTACATAATACTGCACTATCAGTAATAACAAACAATCTATGAGTTTAGGTAGACAAGAAAGATGATTAGGTATGGGCATGCAAAAGGGAACATATTCCTGACCATATATAGGTTTGGCAGATGATACAGCTACACACATATTTGTTACATGTATGTTGTAAAAATGTCCATATATATAATAATGCTAATGAGAGGCAAAGTTATAATAACTTTTTAGCTATAATTAAATACCTTGAAGGGAGTGAATTGCCTGGCTCAGGATTATGGTCACAATGAACATCAAGCTAAAATGGCATAATATAGTACACAAAAATGTTGTTCTACATCCTACTTTGGTGAGTAGCAACTGGGGTCTTAAAAGCTTGCAAGTGGCCATCTGAGATGTACCTATTGGTCTGTCCTCATCTAGAGCAAAGAAGAGTGAAGAAAATCAAAGATGCATGGCAACAATTAGTCCAAGGGACTAGTGGATCATGGGAACTTCAGCCTACACAATGCTGTGATCAGAAAAACTAGATGGTGCCTGGCTACCAATGCCAACCACTCAAAAAGGCATCACAATTGGAGATCCTGGGTAGAGTGGGAGAAAAATAAAATAATAAAAAAAGATTAGGCTTACTCTCTGATAGAGACTGGTGAAACCCCCAAGTTTATGGCATCTCACCCTTCAGGGCTGGAATTGAACTCACTCCCATGGCTTAACTTTCAGATAAAGTGAGAAGAGGTTACATTATGAGGATTGCAATTAATGTCTCGAAACAAAATGTGTTAAGAGCTCTTGAATGGAAATAAATTTCTTTAAACTTTTGCCCCAATCACAATAAAAAGTTAAAAATAAAATAAATAATGGAGCAGACTTAACTAACATTGTAAAGACAGGGTAATGACCCAGACATTGAAAATGTGAAATGAAAGCCATTTTGATCATTTTAAATCTTTAAGGAAGATGGAGGTAGTTTGCCCTTTGGAGAGGCATAGAACCATTCACATGCGCCTAACTCAAGTCATGGTATTTTCAGTCACCTCACATGCATGTGAGAGCTGGACAGTGAATAAGAAAGACCAAAGAAGAGTTGATGTTTTTGAGCTGGTGCTGGCGAAGAATGCTGAAAGTACCATGGTCTGCTAAAAGATCTAACAAATCTGTCTCAGAGGAATTGCAGCCAGAATGCTCCTTGGAAGTGAGAATGGCCAGACTTCATCTCACCTACTTTGGTCATGTTGTCAGAAGGGACCATTTTCTGGAGAAGGATGTCATGCTTGGTAAAGTGCATGGTCAATGAAAAAGGGGAGGCCGGCACAGGACCGGGCAGTGTTTTGTTCTGTTGTACATAAGACTGCTATGGTCAGAGATGACTCAATGGCACATAACAACAACAACAACAACAAAGAATCATTCACTGAAAAGCCAGGGTTCTTATTAGATTCTACAGTCTCTTTGAGATCAAGAAACAAAAGGTCATGCTTGAGGGAGATGAAGGCCAAACCCCTGTTGATTCTATAAGATAGTACAGTTTACTCCAGAGGCAAGAAGTAAACTATAGCCCTCTCTCTCCTATAGCCCTATCCAACTGGATAGTTTCACTTTGCTGAGACCTCTGATAACTGGTTGGGTCTAGACAGTTCTGAGTATCCCCTAAAAGAGGCCCCATATTTACAGTGCCTTAGCAAGCTCTGCTTGAATACTTATATTCCTCCCACCCTCTCTGTGGTGAATTCTTCACCCCTCAAGCTCTTTCCCAGCTCCTCTCACTCTTGTATGATCACCATTGGTCACCATGAACCATTTTTAATCTGTCTCATTGGTTTGTTCATGATACATACTTCTCAGAGACTGTGCTAAAGTCTAGTCAAGGAAGCCTTAAATAAGTGATCTCCATAAAGGAGGCACACTGAGTCCTTTGAGTTTATTTTCTCACTGATCTTTTGATTGACTTCTGCACCCTTGGGGGATATGTCTAAGTCACCCTAAGAGTATGACCAGTTAGTTTGATTTTAAAAAGTCTGAAACAAATGGGCCAAGCTTGTGAACTTGATGGCATGTCACAGATTACTTTGTGTTAGAATCCAGGGCCCTGTCCCACGTGAAAGTGGTGTAGTCAGATCAGAAGGAGCCCACAGAAGCCTCCCAGCCCCTGAGGTGCTGTGGTGATGGAGTATAGTGGCCATTAGTAACAATATGTCTGTGGTTAATATGTGGGAATTCCAGAAGCCCTCCCAGCCACAGGCTTAATAAGGGAGCAAGGACTTGGCCTCTTCCACTTACTGCACAGGGAGCTTCCTAGGGCTTGGAAAGGCATCGTCAGAGTGAGTGCAGTCATGAGTTAGCAGGTGAAACAGGCCTGGGCAGAAACAGAGCTGGAGGGCCCTGGTGAGACGTTCTCATGGATGAATTTCCTCTCTCTCCCTGTCCCTCACTCTGGCCTGGGTGTGCTCTTCCCTCTGTGTAGATCCTGTGTCTCTGCAATTCTTTTTTTCCTCCCCCCTCATAGTGGCCACTGCAAACAATCCCCCCTTCCTTTAGGGAACATTGAGGAGAGGAGAGATAAGCAGAGTAGGGAGTGAGATGGGAAGGGCGTTGTCTGTGAACCAGAGGGACCCAAGGGAGTTTTCTGAGTACCATCTTCCTATGTTTTCCCCACAATAATTGACCCATAGTAAGAACTGAAAGAGTTGCTGGGTTGGTCAAGTACTTGGATGCTAAGTGTGGTGTTCCAACTCAGGAACTATCTCTATGACCCCTTGGCAAAGCCACCTTCTCTGACATCACTTCTGTATGTCTTACCAGATGGCATGTTCCAGGGTTCAGATGAAGCCTCATTTCCTTTTGTGAGACACTCATAGATGGACTTTCTTCTCCTTCACTATCAAAAAGTTGATAGTTTTTTCTTCCTATGTTCCAGCAGACTTGTTCAACTTGAAATAAAATGCCATTAAAACTTTTAGTTTTTGCTGTGGATTTACTGTAGAGGGCAAAAAATAATATTCTAGGATTTAAAAAGCTTAAGTTGAGGCAGCTGTATGATTTTGGCAGTGATTCTCTATGAAACCCCTGGACCTCATCCCAGCCTCCACCTCCTCCGTGCAACTTGGCAGGAAAGGAGAATTTTGCCAGTGCAGAGTAGAGAGTGGTGAGGCTGCTGGGAGTTGAGGCGCTAGATGGTACTTTACAGCACCCTTTGCTGTTGTTGATGGGATCTCCTGACAAAATACAGCCTGCTCGGACAGAGGAGACCCTGGACCTTTGAGGAGGGCTTGGAAGCAAAGTTAGGCCATTGCTTTACTCAATGATCTGAAGGCACTTCAGTAATGATGGGAATTGGTGAAGACTGGCCCCACATTGGAGTTCTGCTTTGTGCTCCTGTTTAATTTGGAATCCTAAAGCTAGTCGGGAAGAGAAAACCCAACGGCCACGATGTATTGGAATAAGTCAGTTCTGGGGATGGGTGGGGCGTGAAGACACGGAATCATTGAGTCACTGATGTTGGAGCTGTGAAGGTCCTTAGACAGCTCCCCTTCCAACAGGCTTGTTAATTGTGGAGAAGCTGGCTGAGGCCCTGGAAAAGAAAGGCGACCTGTCTAAGGACACACAGCTGACTAGGGACAGTGCTGGAAGAGCAGTAGGTTCCTGAACTCTCAGTCCAGTGCACGCTTCTCTGCACCATGGTAGTTCCTAGGATCCCCCTGACCTGCTACTTCTCACTGTGGTCTCAAGCATCCTCCTGAGTCCAGCCCAGGGATCTGAGCTTTTCCTGTTCTTTTAGGCTTTAGCTTCTGAGAGCTGCTTCTGTTTTCCTTCCCAGAGGGACTCTGGGGTATAATAAGGGTAGGTTTTTGGTCCCCAGAGAGCCTTTCACTTGTACCCTTCTGGGCAGGGGTCCAGCCTCACTGTCCTCGTATCCCTCCTCCCCTTGTACCAACATCCAGCAACACATGATGGATTGCTTTGCTCCTCCTGGGTTAAGGCTCTCCTGAGTAGCCCAGGAGGCAGTGTGATGCTTTGGCATAGCTGAGGCTCACAGCCAGGGTATATGGCAGCCAGGCTGGGGCAGGGCTCAGGATGCCTCCACTCTTTTGTTGCACAGATAGCCTCTCTGGCATTTCTTATTCTTCATTCTTAGAGCAGTGGCTTAAAATCTGAGACAGTGGCTACAGGTTTGGAGGTGAGTGGTGGGCTTGAGGTTGAAAAAATTTCATAAAATATCATTTAGTTGTGGAAATGAAAAGGAACAATCTTAGGTGTTGATAAATGGCTGGCAGAGCTCTTTTCCTCTTTTCAGAGCTGATCCTGCAGATTAGGGGTTTGGCACATGGCTTATTACTTAACAGCTCATATGAGCAGGGAGAAATGTCAAAGACGCTTTCTCTTCTGTTTTTCTGCTGCAAAGAGGGCTCTGACCTTGCAGTACAAGCCTTTAGTCTAAGTGCTGAGCTCCTTCTAGTCATAGAGAGCTTTTACCCACTATTTCCCTTGTTGAGGGAGATTGAAAAGTCATGCTTTTACTTACCTTTTCCATGGCATCCTGTACCTCCTGCCCCCTACTCATCCAATTTTAACAGCACATTTGCAAACTAATACTCATGTTCCTTGTGAGTTACTCTTATATATGGTCAAATGTATCCATCACAACTCTTCTAAGGAATTTCACCCAGCAACACTTTGTTCATATGGTTTGAATTACTCTTGTACTTAGTAGAACAAAGCTTCATTTGTTTAAAAATATTCTTTCATTAAGGTTTAATGTTCGGTGCTCCCCAACATACCTGAAGATGGAGGTGTTACTCTTTTGTTGGGGAGCAATATCATGAAGGTGAAGGTGTCATCTGAAATCTCATGTTTTGGAAAAATGACTTTGCAAAAGCACTGACTTCTTGTTAGCTGCTGTAGAGTTGTCCCTGACTCATGGAGACCCCATGCCCAGCAGAACAAAACTCAGCCCAAGCCTGTTTCTTCCCCATGATCACTTGCAGATGGATTGTTGTGATCTACGGGGTTTTCATTGGCTGAGATATAGATTATATAGAGAGATTACAGCCTAGGAAACCCAAGGAGCAGTTCTACTCTGTCCTAAGGGTTTGCAATGAGTCAGAATTGATTTGAGGGCACACAACAATAATAACAATGTCCCAGATAAGAAACCTACACTTACTTTGGCAAGTAGCAACTGGAATCTTAAAAGCTAGCAAGCTACCATCTAGATGCAACAATGGGTCTCTCTTCATCCAGAGCAAAGAAGAATGAAGAAAATCAAAATTCATGGAAACAATTAGTCCTAGCGACTGGTACACCATCCAATCCGCAGCCTATACAACTATGAGACCAGAACAACTAGATGGTGCCCGGCTACCACTGTCATCCACTTGGAAGTGGATCTATGTAGGAGATCCTTGATAGAGAGGGAGAACAATGTGGAACAAAACTCAAACTCATTTGGAGGGGAAATAAAAGGTGGGGGAGGACCAGGTTTGCTGGTCCAATTTAGCCTGGTGGAACCACGGAAACTGTGGCCCCTAGCTGCCTTTCAGATCTGGAATTGAACACACACCTCTGGTTTCCAGCCAAACAAAATAAAGGCATATGAGTTAAACATTTATCTCAAGCAGATACACTCCTTGGAGAGAACAATCATGGGAGAAAGAAGGGCTGCTTATGTACAGGGAGACAGCTCAGGGGGCAGGAGTGTATGAAGGGATAGACACTGGGAAGAGGTAACTATGGGGAGGAAGAAGGAGGGGAGCTGTTGCATTGTGGTAAACTGTGGTCAATGACATGAGACAAAGTATATGTGAACTGCTGTATGGAAAGTGAATTTGCTCTGTAAATCTTCACCCAAATCACAATAAAAAAAAGAAAAGAAAAGAAAAGAAATCTACACTTCCCAGCTTCCTTTGCAGATGGAGTAGCCAATGAGATTAAGTGAAAGGGAGGAGAAGGGGTTTCTTGGAAAGCTCTTCAAAGGGACTTGACATCAGCTTTGACAGTTACCTTTCTTCTTGCTGGGGACTGTGACTACAAAGGCTCCAGTAGCCACCTGACAACCATGGGAAACTGAGAGATTGAAAGCCTGGTGCTAACAAATCAGAGCAAAAAGATAAATTAGGAGCCTGGGCCCCTGATGACCTTGTGGAGCTAACATCCTGGTTAGCCTACCTAAAGATTTCTTGTTATAGGTAAACAATAAACTCATAATTTGTTTAAGACACTGTAATTGAGTCTCAGTTAATAACTGACAAATGTAGTTTTTAATTGATACACTATGGATATTAATTTTTTTTTTTTTTTTAAAAAAAAAGCTAAATCCAATAACAAAACTGTCACCTTCACTTAAATGGGGTGGTATTAGATAGGACTGTCTCAGAGGTGTTCTTCCTTGTCTGTCTTAGACTGGAAACACTACAGAAACCTGTTCGGCATTACAGCAGCGTGTAAGCCTCAAATCAATGGTGCACTGACTTAAACCTAAGTTAACTTTACTCCAGTCAAGTAGTGATTCCTCAGGATGCAAAGGAAGCAGGGAGACTCTATTTGACTCCTTGAGGTAAGGGTATAAATGGAGTCAGTGAAGGAGAGAACAGCTCTGTGGGTAAGGAGATTTCATGTCAAGAGATGAGCCTTGAAGCCAGCTGTTGTGCTGCCCAGGCCAAACAAGAACAGAGCTCATGTGGCCCCATGGTCTTGATTCAGTTGTCCATTTGTCAACATGCAGCAGGTGAGAGTGCTGTCAGCCTGGCACCTGAGCTACTGCTTACCAGGGAGGGAGGGAGAGGTGGAGGGAATTTCTGAGTCATGCCCATCCCTGATTTTTGCCTCTCTAATTACTTAAAAGATCAGTGAAATAGACTTTCTAATACTGACTGACACTAGAATAATTTGGGTGGAAACTGCGGCATTTGATTAATAAGATAGAGAGAAGCTTCTGAGATGGTCATATCTAACGCCATCCCATTTAAGTGAAGATGATAGTTTTGTTATTCTGTGTAGCGTTTAAAAATATATATATATTTAATATCCCTAGTGTATCAGTGGAGCTCTGGTAGCATTGTGGCTAAGGCACTTGACTGCTAACCAGAAGGCTGGCGGTTCAAACCCACCAGCCACTCCTCGGAAGGAAGGTTGGGCAATCCTACTTCCGTAGTGATACTGCCTCGGAAACCCAAGGAGGGGTCGCTATGAGTCAGGGCTGACTCGACGGCACATAACAACAACAACAACAACAACAAGTGTATCAGTTAAAAACTACATTTGTCAGTTATTAACTGAGACTCAATTACAGTGCCTGAAACAAATTATGAGTTTATTGTTTACCTATGACAAGAATCCTTAGGTAGGCTGACCAGGATGTTAGCCAGGATATTAGCTCCATGATGCTATCAGGGGCCCAGGCCCCTAATTTATCCTTTTGCTTTGATTTGTTAGCACCAGGCTTTCAATCTCTCAGTTTCCCATGGTTGTCAGGTGGCTACTGGAGCCTTTGTAGTCACAGCCCCCAGCAAGAAGAAAGGCAACTGTCAGGGCTGATGTCAAGTCCCTTTTAAGTGCTTTCCAAGAAACCCCTCCTCATCCCCTTCACTTAATCTCATTGGCTACTCCATCTGCAAAGGAAGCTGGGAAGTGTAGGTTTCTTATCTGAGATATTGTTATTATTGTTGTGGGCACTCATCAATTCTGACTGATAGCAAACCCATAGAACAGAGAAGTAACTGCTTCTCTGGTTTCCTAGTCTGTGATCTGTATGGGAGCAGATTGCCTGGTCTTTTCTCTTGTGGAGCAGTTGGTGGGTTCAAACCACCAACTTTTTGGTTAACAGTGGAGGTCTTAAGCATTGCACCACCAGAGCTGCTTCTATCTGGGACATTACCAACCTATAATACATCTATATTTCACTTACCTACTATCTCTTTATCCAATATTTTGCATTTACAATAGTAAAACTAAATAATTATTTTGCATAATAATGGTGTACATCTGTGAGCAACAAACACTGAGGTGCTGGGTGAGAGTAACACTGACTATAGTAGTTAAGATTATGTGTCAAATTGGTTAGGCTATAAGTCTCAGTGGTTTGGCAATTATGTAATGATGTAATTTGGCAGTTATATAACTTGACAGTTGTATAATGATGTCATTTGGCAGCTATGTAATGATGTAATGATCCTTCTTTTTGTGGTCTCATGTGGTCATCTTCCATTTTTGCATAATGCTGATTTTTGCATAACCACCTGGTCTTTGGAACCTGACCATGTCAATAAGTGAGCAGTTGGGTGTATAGAGATTCTGTGAGGGTCAGGACTAGTTAGGTAAGTAAGTGAGGCACTTCCTGGAGCACAGAAGTTAGGGAGGGTGCCAAAAATATTCTCAGTAATCAAGATAAATGATGAGGTTTTTAATTTTAATCACTTATTTTTGCTGTTGAAAATGTACACAGCAAAACGTACACCAATTCAACAACTTCTACATATACAGTTTAGTGACATTGATTATATTCTTCAAGTTGTGCAACCACTCTCGTCCTCTTTTTCTACATTATTCCTCCACCATTAACATGAACTCACTGCCCCCTGAGATAGATGATGTTTTAAAGCAGTATTACATTGCCGTAATTGGAACCTGAAGGGAAAGGAAAAATTAGTAATGCTAATCCTGTCAATATTGTGTTAATTGTGGAATGTTTCATTTACTTTGATTTTTTAAAATATTGCATTAGTTTTTTAGCACCCCCTGAAGTTTTACATCTGTGGTGAGTGCCTCACTCCCCCATGGCAATCCGGGCCCTGGGTCTTATTAGCAAAGAAAGGAGAAAGGATATTGGGTAGGAGTCATTCTATGCCAGGGGAAAACATCTGACCTCCTTACCCACTGCTGATTATAAAACAAGGAAACTTAGGGTTGAGTGGAGACCACCAGCAGGGCAAAGCTTATAGGGACAATATTGTTGTCACCCAAGAGCCACACAGAAACAGTCCTTCAGTGGTACACTTGCAATAACATCTTTGCATTGGCATACAGAATTCACAGATATGCTCCTGGTGACCAAGAATGAGTTTATGTGCTCAGAGACTGTGGTCAATGTGGGTCCATGTTACAGAAGTGGTTGATAATGTCTCACCCATTCTGAACAGAATCAACAACCATGGAATGAGGAACTTCCAGAAAGCTCAGTCAGAACCTCTGACTCAGTGTGTTTTACCAGTTGCTGTGGAACTGAGGGCACAAAACCTCAGCACATGACGGACTCTTACTGGGAAAGGAATGGATGAACACTTCACAGTGGGGTACAACTCTCCAGCCCCCTCTACTCCCCATGTAGACAAACCTCTCAGAAAAGATTCTTACATGGCTGAGCTTGGGTTCACGTGGGCCTTCTTAGTGGTTCTGCTCTTCTGCAAGAAGGAATATTGGAGAAATAATAGAGTAAGGTCCCATGTACATGTGAAACCAAAAATAGTTTGCTGTTTTTAAATCCTAATGATATAATTTGATTATTAGAGTCATAGTTAAGAATTTCTCATCATTTTCAACAACCACCTCATATTTCAGAGAAGCTCATTTAGAAAATTTCATGGCAAAATTGTTTATAATTTTAGAAAAAGACTGGTGGTATATAGCTGTGAATTGGAATGCACTTGGGTAATTATACACTGAAAATAACATGCACAGTGAATCTTATGGTTTGACTTGGCACCAGAAAAAATAAGATAATCTCCCTTTACAGTAATGTTTTTGAAGCAGACCAAATGGCATTGAAATAATCAATGCTGTGGTTATAACTTGTTTGCTTTAATTTCCACACCCCCCTTTTCCTTCTCCTAGTTTTCAGAAATTTAATCCTCAGGTAAATTTTACTTTTTTTTTTTTTCAAATTGTGGTTATGTGAGTCAATACATAAAACAAAAAGACAAATGTTTTTGGAAGAGTTCACAAGCCTGATTTTTGCAAAGCTGTTTTTTTTTAAAAAAACATATCCATGGCTATGATTCATACCCCAATGCTTTTATAAATTCTTATATTGCACAAATTCATGATTCAGTCTGTCAGATGATTTCCCTTCTTGAGACTTAGTAGTATTGTGAAAATTCAGCAATTTGTTTCCTAAATCCTTTCATCTGTCTCATGTAATGCTTTTCTGTTTTCAAAGCTGTAAGCATTTTCTCATCCAGCAATATAGCTGCCTTGCTGCATGGCCTCTTTCTCTCCTGCACTAACCCTTGTTGTCTGCTAGACTGCAGAACCCTTTCAAGAGGCCATCTGTGGCTTCATGCTTCAGGGAGAGAAGTGCTATATACTTCATCAGCTCTTCACAACCTCTCACAGGAATGTTGTGACAGGAAAATGAGGTCACTAGCAAACGTACTCATCATTTCCAGTCAAGACACCTATCACAGAATCCCAGGTGTTGATGTGGATACACTTTAAATGTTAAAGTGTTGAAGGTGCTTGCCTTTGGCAAAACCAAAATCCCATTGCCATCAAATTAATGCCAACCTCTAGAGAACACCATAGGGCAGAGTAGAACTGCCCCATAGGGTATCCAAGGCTGCAATTTTTACAGAGGAAGGAGACTACCAAATCTTTCTCCCAAAGAACAGCTGGTGGATTCAAACCACTGACCTTTTGGTTAGCAGTCAGGTGCTTAACCATTGTGCCACCAAGGCTCTTTCCTATGGCAAGGCTCTGCCATTTAACACTTGTTTGCTCGTTTCCAGTCAGAGAATAGGTTTCTGCAAAGCACTTAATATCCGTTTTTAGTATTGTTTGTGTTTCATGGTTAGTGTCACACTGATTAAAATAGAAATATTTTGGTTGTCCATTTATTAGCATCTTTTGAATTTGGGTGTTAATATATGAGTATCCCAAGTGCTGGAGGAAATGTTTGGTATTTATTGATTCACTTAAATGGCCCAGGCCTCAGTTTCCCCATTTGTGAAACAGATTATTTTAGTAGTTACTTGAAAGCTGTGAGGAGTGTGTGTGACACTACATGGCATACATTTAGCACAGTGCCTGCCACCTTGGTCAAAAGAACAAACTAAACTCATTGCCATCGAGTCAATTCCAGCTCATAGTGACCCTATAGGACAGGGTAGAACTTCCCCATATGGTTTCCAAGGCTGCTTTAAGGAACCACACTGCTCTATCTTTCTTCCACTGAGTGGCTGGTGAGTTTGAACTGCTAACCTCTTGGTTAGTAGCCAAGTGCTTTAACCACTGCACCATCAGTGCTTCTTGACACCTTGGGTAGGCCTTGTAAATGGCATCATTGCTGTTAATTATAATTATTGCTATATGAACACATTCTTCAGCAAATGCACAAACATGGCAGTGAGTTGAAATGAATGCAGTAAAGGACAGTCTGACAACATGAAGTAGAGAGTAGTGAACAGAGCTGAATTAAGACATTGGAGTCTACCAGGTGGGGTATATATTAACTTGGAATCACATAATAGGTATAGGTTTAAACTAAATGTCCAAATGAAATGAGTTGGTTTAAACATCTCCGTATTGTTTCCATCTTCTGAGAGCACAATTACTCTGAAGAGAGAGCCAACTTTAGACAGATGGTGATAGTTCAGAGATGATTATAATCAATGAAATTTCTGGCAGCTGTCAAGTTCAGAAAATAAAGAAAATGACTTATCAGAATTGAAAAATGAGAGAAATTACAATAGAGACTGATGTTACTCTTCATCATGTTGGCTCTCATCTGTTGCTTACACTCCTTAGAGCTCAAAACTGGAAGCATTGCTGCACTCCACACTCTTATCCGACAAATTCTGTAAATGTTAAAAACCACATGTATTTGATAAAGAAGGCTGGTGAGAGTTATAGCTCATTTTTTCAGTTGTGTGGCATTCATTCTCTCTTTAAAAATTTAAAAAATTCAGAAAAAACTTTTAATTCCTTGACTCCACTGGAGATGAAGCTGGCCATCTAGGCACATTTCTAGAGAGGTAGACTTTGTATAATGTCCTTCCACAGAAACTGTGCTGGTAAGGGTCAATGAGCTGGGCACTGGTGGTGGGGTTATCTCAGAGCACGAGAGGGAGGCCGGGAAGTAAGTGGAATGGTTTGGAACAGCTAATGGAGACAAACTCGTCTGTCAGTTTGTCTTATAGTGGTGCCTTGCATGTTGCTGTGAGGCTGGAAGCTATGCCACTGGTGTTTCAAATGCCAGCAGGGTTACTTATGATGGACAGGCTTCAGCAGAGCTTCTAGGCTAAGACAGAGTTGGAAGAAGGAAGAGGCCATCCACTTCTCAAAGAACTGGCCAGTGAAAACCTTATGAATAGCAGTGAAACACTATCTGATGTACTGTTAGAAAACTTTATGAATAACCCTGAAACACTGTCCAATATAGTATTGGAAGATGAGCCACTCAGGTTGAAAGGCACTCAGAATAAGACTGGGGAAGAGCTGTGTCCTCAGAGTAGAGCCAGCCTTAATGATGTGGAAAGAATAAAGCTTTTTTATTTGCTGAAGTGGCACGTCTCAAGATGAGAACAAACACTTGCAAACATCCATTAATAATAGGAACATGGAATGTACAAAGTATGAATCTAGGAAAATTGGAAGTTGTTGAAAATGAAATGGAATCCATAAACATTGATATCCTAGGCATTAGTGAACTGAAATGCACTAGTTTGGGCCATATTGAATCAGACAACCATGTGATCTACTATGCTGAGAATAACAAATTGAAGAGGAATGGTGTGGCATTCATCATCACAAAAAATGTATCAAGATCTATCCTGAAGTATCCTGCTGTCACTGATAGGATAATATCCATATGCCTACAAGGAAACTGATTAATACTACTACTATTCAAATTTACACACCAACCACCAAAACCAAAGATGAGGAAATTGAAGATTTTTACCAACTTCTGCAGTCTGAAATTGACTGAACATGCAAAAAGATGTGTTAATTATCACTTGTGATTGGAATGCAAAAGTTAGAAACAAAGAAGAATCACTGATAGTTGGAAAATATGGCCTTGGTGATAGAAAATAACGCTGGAGATCACATGATAGAATTTTGTGAGACCAATGACTTATTCATTGCAAATTTTTTCAACAATACAAATGATGGCTATACAAATGGACTTTGTCAGATGGAGTACACAGGAATCAGATCAACTATATCTGTGGCAAAAGGCAATGGAGAAGCTCAATATCTTCAGTCAAAACAAGGCCAAGAGCTGATTGTGGAACAGATCAACTGTTCATATGCAAGTTCAAGTTGAAGTTGAAGACAATTAGAACAACTCCACGAGAGCCAAAATATGACTTTAATTATATCCCTCCTGAATTTAGAGACCATCTAAAGAATAGATTTGATGCATTGAGCACTAATGACTGAAAACCAGAGGAATTGTGGGATGACATCAAGAGCATCATCCATGAAGAAAGCAAAAGGTCATTGAAAAGGCAGAAAAAAAAGAATAGACCAAAATGAATGTCAGAAGAAACTCTGAAACTTGCCCTTGAATGGAGATTAGCTAAAGCAAATGGAAGAAATGATGAGTTAAAAGAGTGAAACAGAAGATTTCAAAGATCAGCTCAAGAAGACAAAGTCAATTATTATAATGAATGTGCAAAGACCTGGAGTTAGAAAACCGAAAGGGAAGAACATGCTTGGCATTTCTCAAGCTGAAAGAACTGAGGAAAAAAATTAAGCCTTGAATGGCAATATTGAAAGATTCCATGGGCAATTTGTTGAATGATGCAGGACACATCAAAAGATGATGGAAGGAATACACAGAGTCACTATATAACTATACCAAAAAGAATTGGTCAATGTTCATCCATATCAGGAAGTGGCATATGATTAAGAACCAATGGTACTGAAGGAAGAAGTCAAAGCTACACTGAAGGAATTGCTGAAAAACAAGGTTCCAGGAATTGATGGAATACCCATTGAGATGTTCTGACAAACGGATGCCATGCTGGAAGCACTCACTGGGCTATGCGAGGAGATTTGGAAGACAGCTACCTGGTCAATTGACTGAAAGAGCTCCATATTTGTACCCATTTCAAAGAAAGGTGATCCCACAGAATGTGGAAATTATCAAGCAATATAGTTTATATCAGACACAAGTAAAATCTTAACTAAAGGTAATTCAGAAATGGTTGCAGCAATGTATTGACAGCACTTCCAGAAATGCAAGCTAGATTTAGAAGGGGACATGGAGCAAGTGATATCATAGCTGATGTTAGATGGATATTGGCTCAAAGCAAAGAATACCAGAAATATGTTTACTTGTGTTCTATTTACTATGCAAAGGGATTTGATTGTGAGGATGATAACAAGTTGTGGATAACTTTGAGAAGAATGGAAATTCCAGAACATTTAATTGTACTCATGAAGAACCTGTACATAGACCTGGAAGCTGTCGTTCAAACAGAGCAAGGAGATACTGCATGGTTTAAAATCAGGAAAGAATTGTGTCAGGGTTGTATCCTTTCACCATACTTATTTAATCTGTATGCTGAGCAAATAATCCAAGAAGCTGGACTATATGAAGAAAAACGTGGCATCAGGATTGGAGGAAGAATCATTAGCAAGCCACAATATACAGACGATACAACTTTGCTTGCTGAAAGTGAGGATGACTTGAGGCACTTCCTGATGAAGATTAAAGACTGCAGTCTACAGTATGGATTACACCTCAATATAAAGAAAACAAAAATCTTCACGACTGGAACAATAAGCAGTATCGTGATAAATGGAGAAAAGATTGAAGTTGTCAAAGACTTCATATTGCTTGGTTCTACAATCAATGCCAATGGAAGCATCAGTCAAGACATCAAAAGACATATTGCATTGGGCAGATCTGCTGCAAAAGACCTCTTTCAAGTGCTGAAGAGCAAACATACTTCCTTGGAGACTAAGATGTGCCTAACCCAAAACCGAAAAACCAAACCAAACTCACTGCCATCGAGTCAGATTTGACTCATAGAAACCCCTCCTTGAGTTTCTCAGGCAGTATGACTACAGATACTTCCTTCCAGTCTTCCAAACTTCCTTCCAAGGAATGGCTGGTGGGTTTGAACCTTCATCCTTCTGGTTAACAGTCAAATGCCTTAGGTGCCACACCTCTAGAGCTCCCAACCCAAGCCATGGTATTTTCAATCCCTCTTATGCATGTGAGAGCTGGACAATGAATAAGGAAGACCAAAGAGGAGTTGATGCTTTTGAGTTATGGTGCTGGTGAAGAGTGATGAAAATACCATAGGCTGCTGAAAGAACTAACAAATCTGTCCTGGAAGTAGTGCAGCTGGAATGCTCCTGGAAGTGAGAATGGCCAGACTTTGTCTCCCCTACTTTGGTCATTGTTGTCAGAGGGAGCCATTCTCTGGAGTCATGCTTGGTAAAGTGGAGGGTCAATGAAAAAGGGGAAGGCCCTTAACAAGATGGTTTGACACAGTGGCTACACGATGGGCTCAGGTATAGTAGGGATCGTGAGGCTGGCACAGGACCAGGCAGTGTTTTGTTCTGTTGTACGTAAGATCGCCGAGTTAGAGACGACTCAGTGGCACATCTCTAACAGCAACAACAACAGAAACTACAAGATGGATTGACACAGTGGCTGCAACAATGGGCTCAAGCATAGCAATGATTGTGATTGTGGCACAGGACCAGGCAGTGTTTCCTTCTGTTTTACATAGGGTCACTAAGAGTTGGAACTGACTCAGTGGCACCTAACAGCAACAGACTTCTCATACACAATTTGCAAATACAAAAGAGCCAGATGAAATAACGACATGAGTCTGTTCCAAAGTGTCAGATCTTGAATAAAAATTATCATGGGGGTGGAGCTGGACTCTGCTACCTTGGAGACAATCCGATCTTGTTGCCATTTGTTAGCCTTCACTTCTAGGCTCTCCATGATTTCTCATTTGAACTTAAAAAACAAAAGACAAAAAAAAAAAAAAAAAAAACTTTCTCATCAGCATTAAGGGCTTACCCAAAGTTTGATATTCAGAGTCCTGCTTCCTGATTTCCAGACAGAACTGAGTGAAAAAAAGAAAAAAGTCAGTGAGTCCATTTGTTTTTCTGTCTCCAAGGTGTTTGGGCCTATATTCATCCTCCCAGCCAGGGTAGGAGAGAAGCACTTAGTTTCTCAGACTGAACACTGATGAACAAGTATGGAAATGGTGACTTGACAAAATGTTGGCTGGGGAGATATATTTCTTCTTCAACCAGGACTAACTGTTTCCCAATTCTGACAAAATGAATTTAGCATTCAACTTTCTGGCATTCTACAAGATCGTTTAGATATTTCAAGTCAGCTATACATTTGTTCCCTGTTTTTCACATTTCCAACCTCTACTACCTGTTGGGTTCTTCATTTATGTCCAATATTTTACTTTTCCAAGCAGGGCTGTGAAATTTTTATGTTGTAAAAACTACCCTGGGATGTAAATGCTGCTGTGCTGTCTTTGATTTGGCATTGGGGTCAAGTGGAGGGCATTGTGTGGGCTTTCTTCAGGAAAGAATAGTCAGTTGTCTTCTTTTTCCTCTTTTGGTTCTTAGAGTGCATTCAATTGACAACAACATAATAGCATATCAGAGTTAAAAATCTCTTGGCTCCACTGGGTTTTTGTGTGGACATGACTTGGACTCACAAGATTATAGATGTGTGGGTTCATTGTTCCATGTCAATGTGGGCAGCCTTAAACGCTAGGCACAAGCCTATTACTATTCTGGGTTATTTACTTTCCTTTAAAGAGAACAGAAAAATATAGTGTATTTGAATGACATAATAGACAACTGTATGTTATTGAGATGTAAGTATAGCATGAGTTAAAAAAAAAAGATAGTAAAGAGGGCATGTCACTAAATATTTCTAGGCTTTGTCTCACAAAGACTTGGTTGTATTTTTGAACAGCTAATTAGGAGATCTATCCAATGCAGAATTTCGTTCTCTGTGAGTTAAATAGAAATTCAAGATAATTGTTTTAAATGGCTTACTTCAGAATTCAGCTGCTGGATAAAGTCATTGACCATTTCCAAACTCAAAAGAAGGTTTGGATGCTGATTGACTCCTAGTGTTTGTGTCTGATTAGTCCGGCCAGACCCAGCCTACATATGACTCTCAAGTTGAGTTAGGCATGAAAGGTAGTGTGTAGGGAGGTGGTGCACATGGGTCAGGGGCTAAGGAGGTTGGAGGAGGAGGCAAAAGGCAGAATTTCCTCCTTGTGGTTCAGTTTCCCACCGAGCAACATAGAACTCTGCCAGTCTCACTGAAGGACTGGGGAACAGCCAGTGAGAGAGATCCTGGTTTAAGGCTGCTAAAGCCAGTGGACTCTGAGGAACACTGATGCCTTCTTAAGCAGGCTCAGCTGTGTTGACAGGCGGAAGCTGTAGGATAGCTCTTGACCAGAGACAAGGTCTCTGCAATGCCCACATTTTTCTGCTTCTTTTATGTTTGCTCATATTATTTTTCCTCTTTGCTGCCTCAGCTCCACTATTCTCTTCACCTCCAGTGACTATCTTTATTCAGAAACCCACCAACTCTTACAATGGTACTCTTGCCCTCAAATGTGGTGTAATTATTTTAATCTGTGACTCAAGCACAATCTTGAATCTGTAACTCAAGTTAAAAAGGTGCATTTTTTTTTTTTTTACCTTTTTGTCTTTGTATCAGCGTACTTTTCTTTTATCCCTATAGATATTATTTTCCCATTTCATTTACTTCCCCTTTATTCTTACTCCCCTTCCATCCCCATTGAGATTAAAAACAACTCGATTTCCACCAGGGATAGTATTAGTAAGTGATTGTCTTTTTAACACACTAGCCATAGATGCCCTCTTCAGACTTCTCAGACATGAATGGTGCAGACAGTTTGTTCTTATTGGATGGCCATATGAATGACTAACTCAGTTCTGTTTCTCAAGGTCATGGGTCCATGGCCCCTTCTTAGTCTTAATCATCACTACTATTTATTAAATGCTTATTACATGCCAGGCTGTGTGCAGAGCATGTACCTATTTTTGTACCCATTTAATCTTCATGTGAACTCTAATGAGGTAGACACAATTATTCCTATTTTACAGCTGGGGAAACTGAGGCATAAGGAGGCTAGTTACTTGCCCAGCTTCACTCTGCATGTGTGTCACAACCAGGACTTGAACCCTAATCTCAGTCCAGACCCTGTGCCTTAACCACAAGTGAGTACCTTCAACAGCAGAATTGTCCCCCAGGACACTTTTGGCAATGTCTAGGACGTTTCTTGTCACAACTGGGAATATTCTATACGCATATGGTAGGAAGAGGCCAGAGACACATCTAAATATCCTACAATGCACCAGACAGCCCCACAACAAAGAATCGTCAGATCTAGCATGTGGAAAGTGCCAAGATTGAGAAACTGTGTTGTAGACATAGCAGAGGATGTATATATATTAGTTAAGGATTACCCTCTGAGTGCTGTTCTGAAATTTTAGTTATTTAAAGAAATATTCCTGTTTACATGGTTTTTAAGTTACTCTAAATGGAGAAAAAAATATGTAATTGTTTACAAAGAAGTGTTTCATGAAATCCTAACATTTGAAGTTCAAACGATTTTAAACCATTCATGCTTCTGTTGTGATAGGGTTATTGGAACACAGTGTGTTATTTGGATAATTATTCCAGACCTTCTTTTTCTTTGGTTCTCACTTGGAGGCTGGATACACATAAATTCTCTGCTCATGTCAGCAGGAATTTTTGTAATTGTGAAATCTGGTGCTCTGGCCTTGGTCAGGATCGCTGTTGAGTAGGTGCTGCTCACACTGGACCACAGGCCCTGAAACAGAAAACCCCACTGAGCAGCCCAGGGGAGAAGGGCCACAGGCTGAAAGAGTCTCCGCTGGACCCAGTCACATCGCAGGCCAAGCTGGAGTTTTTATGAGAGTGAAGCTCGATACAGGTTCTGTGTGGAACAGTTCTCACAGCCTTAATCACAACCTTCTGTTTCTGTGTTCCAGTCATGTGCTCAGCCCCTCTGCTCATCAGGCAAAACGAGCGTTCCCAGTTGGAGAAGTTTAAGGTCTTCCTGTTTGTCTGAACTCCTGGCAGCCAAGACCTAGACATCTGTGCATTGTCCGGCTCATTTCCTTCCCCATCTCCCTCCTCGCCCGCCCCAGCAGCATCTACACCATTGTGCTGTTCCCATTCTTCCTTATCTTGACCTTGTCCTAACTGCCTGTTTATTGTAATGACTCCTCAGATAAAGCCCTCCTTGGGACTTTATTTCTTTTAATTAAACACTTGGGGCTGGAAAATTGAAGAGCTAGCTAAAATGTAACATACAACATTTTGAAGTATATCTCACCACCGTAACCTGCCTTTGGTTCCTGTTTACCAATCTCATTTGCTTGCTTTAGGGTAGAAGGTGTTTCATAGAGCATGAAAGTGACTGCCAGCCACTGGTCTCTGCTACCCGTTGCCACTCCTCAGATGCCTGTCCTCCCTTGCTTTCCAAGACACATTCCTTCCTCATTCGTCCCCCTAGGCCTGCTCCTCACTCTCTTTGGCAGGATTCTTGTTCTTTACATGTCTTGAGCAGACACTATTCCTAAAGGACATCTCTGCCTTTCATGGCTTCTTACTCCACTTCTTACCTTGTGGTCTCATCCATTGTTGTTGTTGTTGTTGTTATGTGCCGTCGAGTCAGCCCTGACTCATAGCGACCCCTCCTTGGGTTTCCAAGGCAGTATCACTACGGAAGTAGGATTGCCCAACCTTCCTTCCGAGGAGTGGCTGGTGGGTTTGAACCGCCAGCCGTCTGGTTAGCAGGCAAGTGTCTTAGCCACTATGCTACCAGAGCTCCCGGTCTCATCCATACCCCTGGCTTTTCTTACTGTGATAATTCCCACACCTTTCACATGTGCTGCTAATGTATGTCCACAGCTACCTCAAGCTCTTCTTGACCCAGGCTAAACTCATGATCTTGCCCCAACTTGTCCCTTCTGCTATATTCTTATTCCAGGGAATTAAAACATTTATGGAATTGCACCAACCTCTGGGATTTCTTCTAGACTTTTTTTTCCCCAAAAACCTTCCTAGCCAATTAGTCTCCAGGTCTTATTGTCCCACCTAAATATTTCTCAAATCTGTCTCCTCCCCTGCAGTAGTCCAAGTCTTTACCCTGTCTCACTTGGATCACTGGAAGAGCTTCCTACTTGGCCTTCCTGCCCTGCCTGCCCCTACCCCTGCCCCCTCCAGCCTGGCTCCTCCTTGTCCTTCCATGTAGCCCAGACAAGAGGGCACGAGCAGGCCTTCTGCAAGCTGCATATCACGGTCTCTTGGTGGCAGTCTGCTGGACCTGGGGCTTGATTGCACCCCCCAGACCTCACAATCTCTAGTTCCCGTAGTTCCTGTGTGCTTCTATATTTTGCACATATGCACACACACATACATACACACACATGCAAACCTGGAAGGATTATCCTTTCCTGTTGCTGCCCAGTACTCACCATTATACTAGAGGGGATTTTTCTAAAATGCAAACCTAATCTTCTCATTCTTATGCTACAAATACTGTAGGTGCTTCCTGTCACAATATATTGGAGAAAGTTCAAAATCCTACATGTAATTTATCCAGCCCCTCACAGTATGGCCTCATCCTCATCTTTCTCCTGCCTCATCCTTGCCCATGCCTCCCCGCCCCAACTCCTAATTCACAGAACAAACAGCCTTCACCCTGAGCAGGGCGTGCTCTCTGCCTGGCTTTGTTTGGCCTTCTCTGCCTCCCAGGCAGGTAGGGCAGATCCCCTCTGGTGTCCCTTTGCACTGACAGTGCTGTGCTATAACCACCTGATGACTTATCTGTCGCCCCACTTGCCTGGGAACTCCTTGAGGACAAGATTACTCATGCTGGTGCCCCAGCAGCTGGCTCAGAACCAGGCGTTTGAGCATTCTGAGCAGGCTTCGGAAGTCAACGTGTTTATGGTATGTGGATGCGATCTGTCTCTCACTCCCTGTCCTGTGGCAACAATGAGATCAACCCCTTTGTTCCTGAGGTTGGCTGTGTGGTTTCTGAGAAATGCTTCAACTTTGCTTTCTTTCTCATGAGTAAATTAGGGAATCCATGAAAACAAAATATTTTACATAAAATGAAGACATTGTTTTCTCCATTGGATTTGCTGGGACCTCCTCCCTTGCTTGAAAAGGCCCTTGTGGTCATTTGCTGAGAGAGAATTTAGTGGAAAGGTGCACATTATAAAATTTGCTTGCAAATTTCTTTTGGAGATCACACCTTGTGCTCACTCACTCTTTCCATAGTGTGATCATTTTATTCTATAAATTATACAAACAGCTTCTTTGAGCGATTATGAGTTTTTCTTTCACCTGCACCAGCTTTTCAGGACCAGAGTGTATGTATGATGTTGTTGTTGTTAGCTGCTGTTGAGTGGCTACCAACTCATGGTGACCCCATGCACCGTGGAATGAAATGCTGCTTAGTCCTGCACCTCCCCCTGGAATCGGTTACAGATCAGGCCATTATGATCCATAGGGTTTTCATTGGCTGGTTTTCAGTAGCTCGCTAGGCCTTTCTTCCTAGTCCACCTTAGCCTGGATGCTATACTGATACTTGCTTAGCCTCATAGCAATACACAAGCCTCCGCTGACAGAAGAAAGTGGTGGCTATACATCAGGTGCATGGGCTGGAAATTGAACCTGGGTCTCTCACGTGGGAGGTGAGAATTCTACCACAGAACCACCACTGTCCCTACTCTGGAACAAAAGCAAAAGATGGCAAAGCTGACTTGCCTAATGCCACCCTTCTGGCCTTTTAAAATACTGGTGAGCTCTTGTTATCAAACTGTGTACATTTGTCTCTTAATTAAAACTGGCTAAACCCAATATGCCCTAGGAGTTTCTTCCTTGAGGGAATTTGGATCTGAAAAATGAGCTCATTTAAAGATCATCCTAGTTCCTGGAAAATCATTATAAATAGTTGACAAAGAATCTTGTAAGTTAAAAGTAAATTTGAATGGGTAAGAGGGGCTGTTAAGAATTTAAAGTTAATTTAAATTCTTTTCAAAGTTGGCCATACTAAATATGCCTGGATTAAATATCACTCCATTCTTTCAGCCACTATTTCTATCTACACATACACACACTATCTCCAAAAAATATAAGGATTGTCAGCCAGCCTTTCATTTTGCTCGGAACATGAGCAAGATCCATATAACCCACCCTTTTAACAAGGGTTAAAAGAAGTGCTTTTATGTAACAGTCCAGGGTGTATTAGTTTCTTAGAGCTACCAAAACAAATGATCACACACCTGATGGCTAAAAACAACAGAAATTTATTCTCTCCAACCTGATGTTCTAGGGGAGAGGCTTCTTTCAGCTTCTGGTGGCTCCAGGCATTCCTTGGCTTGTTACAGCATCACTATAATCTCTGCCTGTGCGACCACACTCAAGCTACTGCCTCACCTTCTCTGTTTGTCTGTGTTACTGCCCTTAAAATGCACAGGTGATGGCATTTAGGGTGCACCAGGCAATCTTACCTCAAAATCCTTAATTACATCTACAAAGATCCTTTCCCAAATAAGGTCACATCCACAAGTTTCAGGGGTTCAGATGGAGGCATATCGTTTTTGGGGACCACCATTCAACCCACTACACAAGGATGTCAGACTAAAGCAGAAAAGCTCCAACATTCCCCCATTGCAACTATACCTTTTAAATTAACCATCTATTTTTACTTCCCAGATATTATACTCCTGATAAAATATTATCCTGGCTTTCTCAAGATTTTCACCCCTCCATTACCACCCTGCCCTGCCCCAGCATACTGAGTTCCCAGTCATGGTCCTCAGGAGCCTAGGTCTTTATTATATCTGTCTTCCAGACTCCAACTGTAATGACAGTTCCTTGAGGGTTGTAAGAGTATCTTTAGGTCTCTTCCCTGTTTGACTCTGACTCCCATTACCCAGTACATTGTTTTACTTAGACAGTCAGATTTTGAAAAAAGATGTTAGGTTCCTAGATGTTAGATCTCTACCTTGCCATACCTCTTTGGAACTTCAGTGCTTAGTCCATAAAGTTTGGTTTTTAATAATCACAATCATTATTGAAGGAGCACATTTCAATCCCACCTTATTAGCAGATATTTAATGGGCACTATTTACAAATATAGGTGGGGTTTTAAAAGATGAGAAGAAATAAAATATATTCTGAGTCTTGGGAAAATGTCTAAGAGCTATTTTGTACGGGAACTGGTGTTTCTTCTAGTACCTCGGAAATTTATAGCTTCTGTCTTCTGATAGCTGCTAACCTAAAATTTTTTTCCACCACTGGTCTGCCACTTTGTTGTACTGTGGTGGCTTCTGCATTGATGTGAGGCTGGAGGATATGCCACTGGTATTTCAAATACCAGCAGGGACACCCTGGACAGGTTTGAGCAGAGCTTCCATACTGAGATAGAATCGGAAGAAGGGGAAAGGGCCATCCACTTCTCAAAGAATTGGCCAGTGAAAACCTTATGAATATAACAGTGAAATACTGTCTGATGTATTACTGGAAAACTTCATGAATAGCCCTGAAACATTATCTGATATAGTGCTGGAAGATGAGCCCCTCAGGTCAGAAGGCACTCAACATATAACTGGGATAGAGCTGCCTCCTAAAGGTAGAGTTGACCTTGAAAACGTGGATGGAGTTAAGCTTTTGGGACCTCTATTTGCTGATGGGGCATGACTCAAAATGGGAAGAAAGAGCTGTAAACATCCATTTTGCCCAAAGTAATACATTGTTTGATTTTTTAAAATGCATTTTATTGAAATATAATTTACGTATGGTGAAATACACAAAACTAAAGTGACATGGGTTAATGCTTTTTTTTAAAAAAAAAAAAAAAACAGGTTCCCTCCCCTCCCCTCCCACCCCTGGCAACCAACAAAGAAAGCTTCCCTCCATATATAAACCTTTCCTTGACCCTCCACAACAACGAAGTAATATTATATTTGTCCTTCTGTGATTGACTTATATCACTCAGCATGGTGCCCTCCAAGTTCATCCGTATTATGTGGTGCTTTGAAGACTCTACATTATTCTTTAGTGCGCATAGCATTCCATTATGTGTATGCACCATAGTTTGGTCATCCATTCTTCTGCTGTAAATCTTAGAGATAAGTCCCTTGCCAGATAAGTAATTATTGGCAAATATGAATCTGTTGCTGTCATTTTTATGATGTACTTTTTTGTGGTGTCGATTTCTTTGTTCCATATAATTTTCTATGCTGAGCTCGTTTTGTTTATGAATCATGTTATCACTTCTTTCATTGCTATTGTTTTAGTATTTGCTGAATATTTATGCTGATCCTCTTTTTTGATGTGAAGCTTTATCATTTTTCTTTGAGGTTACCTTATGAATTATAGTTTTCTTCCCAAGTTTATAACAGTCCATTCTATCTTTCTTGTAGTTGTCTTGACTTCCCTAACATCTAGAAGTTCTTTAACGACACAGTTTTTTCCCTGTTTTAGTTTGTAGTTGTCCTCATTTGTCAATTGATACCTCTGTTTCCCTGTTTACAGTCTTCTAAGCTTCTTTACTTTGGATACTTTCATCGTTGGGTTGGTTTCTGGGTTATATCACCATGTGTGTTAATGGTCAGTAGTTATTGGCTGTTGTTGCTTCTCTGTCCAAAGGGCTCCCTTTAGCATCTCTTGTAAGGTTGGTCTGGTTTTAACAAATTCCCTTAATTTCTGCTTATCTGGAAAGGTCCTAATTTTACCATCATATTTTAGGGACATTTTGCTGGGTACCTAATTCTTGGTTGGAAATGTCTTTCAGGAAATGTCTTTCATCCCATTGTCTTCTCGCCTGCATTGTTTCTGTTGAGAAATCCGAGCTTAGTCTTACTGGTTGCCCCTTGTAGGTAACTTAGTTTTTCCGTGCTGCTCTCATGATTCTTTCTTTGTCTTTGGTTTTGGTGAGTTTGATGATAATATGTCTGGGTGATTTTCTTTTGGGGTCTATCCTGTTTGGGGTTCGTTGGACTTCCTGAATGGATATATTCTCATCTTTCATCACACCAGGAAAATTCTCTTCCAACAAATCTTTGACAATTTTCTCTGTGGTTTTATTTATCTCTTCCTCTTCTGGAATTCCAATTACATGTAGGTTATTCCTTTTCATGGTATCCCATATGAACCTTAAGCTTTCTTCATTTTGTTTTGATCTTTTTTCTGATTGTTCCCTTTCCAACAAAATACTGAGGTATTTGCCTTCAATCTCCCTAATTCTGTCTTCCATTGATTCAAGTCTGCTCCTTTGCCCATTCAATGTCTTACCTATTTCTGAAAATTTAATATTACTCTTCTGGATTTCTGTGTGTAGATTTTGTATCATTTCTAATTTTTCATTTGTTTTGTCATTTTCTTCTTGTATTGCCTTTCATAATTGTTCTAGAGTTTTCTCTGATCTGTCTCTCAATTTGTTGAAGATACCTAAATATAATTCTTTTGAATTCCTTATCAGGGAGTTCCAATTCTGCATCTTCTTCAGGGATGTGTTTTGGGTCTGTATCATGGTCCCTTGTTTCTCCTGCTCTATCTTGCTTCTTTGTGTGGACTGTGATGCTCTGTTGTCTCCAAGGCATTGTGATATTTTTGTGTTTATATTTAATTGGTGATTGTATGTTGGAGTGACTTACCCATGATTTTGTGTGTGTGTGAGTGTACGTTATCTATGCAAGCAGGGTACTGTGCTCCTGTATTCGCAGGTTGACAGCACCTATACACTCACCACCTGTCTCCTTTCCAGCCACTTGTATGTCCCTGCTGATCTTTGGCAAACAGAACCTATTTTAGGTCCCTGGAATCTGAATGAGGATGCTATCACTTTACAATTAAAAATGGCTGCCACTTATAAAGATTCAAAATGGCTGTGCCCTTGGTCACTTTAAATATCCAAAATGGCTGCCATGTGTAAACAATCAAAATGGCTGCACCCTCCAGACAGCAGAGAGTCAACAGCTCAGGTTGTCTCCCTCCTTGCTGTTTCCCTTCCTAGTCCTAGGCCACCAGTGCAGTCATCCCTGAAGCCCTTGATGAGAAGGGCTGATCTTTAGGTCAATTCTCAGGTCCCAACACCACTTGGAAATATTCAGGCTGTTGGTCCTGTCAGAGTAGCTGGCAGTCTGCAGCTCCGACCATCTCTGTACTCACTGTTTTAGTTCAGGTTTTTCCACTAGTTGGTGCCTAATCCACTTCTGTATAGTTCCTTTCAAAGCTCAGGGCTCCAGGATTATCTTCTGTAGCTCTGCAACTGGTTTTTCTTTCTTTGTTGAAGAGGGTCTGTGTCGCTTGTCTGCCTATTCCTCCATCTTACCGGAAGTCTCCATTGTTTGATTTCTTGAGTATTGCTTCCATGGGCATTGATTGTGCCAAAATTTTACTTGTGTGTGGTATTAATGATATTCTTTGATAATATCCCCATTGTGTTGGATCACTTTTCTTTGGAATGAGCACAGATAGGACCTCTTCCAGTCAGTTGGGCAGGTAGCTGTCTTCCAAATTTCTTGGCATAAACAGGTGAGCACCTCCAGTGCTGCATCCATTTGTTGAAACATCACAATGGATATTCTGTCAATTCCTGGAACCTTGTTTTTCATCATTTCCTTCAGTGAAGCACAGACTTCTTCCTTCATTGCCATCAGTTACTGATCATACACTACCTCCTGAGATGTTCGGATACTGACCAATTCTTTTGTTTTTACAGTGACTTTGTGTATTCTTTCCATTTTATTTTTGATGCTTTTTGCATTGTTCTGTATATTGCCCATCCAAACCAAAATGAAACTCACTGCCATCGAGTTGATTTCAACTCACAGTGACCCCCACTGGGTTCCTGAGGTGATAAATCTTTATGGAAATAGAATGCCCATTCTTGCTTCTGCAGAGTGATTGGTGGATTTGAACCACCAACCTTCTGGTTAGCAGTCAGATGCCTTAGGCACTGTGCCAGCGCTCCTTTTATTGCCCATAGAATCCTTCAGTATTGCAACTCAAGACTTGATATTTTTTCTTCAGTTCTTTCAGCATGAGAAATGCCGAGCATGTTTCTCCCTTTGATTTTCTAATTCCAGGTCTTTGTACATTTTGTTTTTTAATACTTTACTTTGTCTTCTTGAGCTGCCCTGTGAATTCATCTGCCTAGCCCTTTTACTTCATCATTTCTTCCAGCTACTGTCCATTCAAGATCAAGTTTCAGAGTCTCTCTCTGATGTCTGTTTTAGTCTTTTCTTCTGTTCCTATCTTTTTAATGACCTTTTTGCTTTCTTCATGTGTGATGTCCTTGATATCATCCTACTACTTGTCTGGTCTTTGGTCACTAGTACATCAAATCTATTCTTCAGATGGTGTCTAAGTATATTCAAGGTGGGATATCCTCAACTTCATAATTTGGCTCTTGTGGCCTTGTTTTACTTTTCCTCAGCTCAACTTAAACTTGCATATGAGCAATTGATGGGCTGTTCCACAGTTGGCCCCTGTCCTGTCCTTGTCCCCACTGATGATATTAAGCTTCTCCATCATATCTTTCCACAGATGTAGTTGATCTGATACCTGTGTATTCTATCTGGTGAGGTCCATGGGTATGTATAGTCACTGGTTTATGTTGTTTGAAAAAAGATATTTGCAAGAATAAATTATGGGTCATGCAAAATTCTATCATGCAATCTCTGCACCATTTCCATCACTAAGGCCATGTTTCCAACTACTGATGCTTCTTCTTTATTTTCAGCTTTCACATGCCAATCATCAGTAATTATCAGTGCATCTCAATTGCATGTTTTATGAATTTTAGACTGCAGAAGTTGGTAAAAATTTTCAATTTCTTCACCTTTGGCTTTAGTGGTTGGTGCATACATTTGAATAATAGTCATATTAACTGGTCTTCCTTGTAGATGTAGAAATATTATGGTATCACTGACAGCATTGTACTTTGGGATAGATCTTGAAATGCTTTTTGGTGATGAATGTGATGCCATGCCTCTTCAATTTGTCATTCCCAATATAGTGGAACATATGATCATCATGTTCAAAATGGCCAATACCAGGCCATTCCAGCTCACTAATGCCTAGGATGTCAATGCATTCCATTTCATTTTTGACAACTTCATTTTTCTTAGATTCATACTTCCTATATTCCATGTTCCAATTACTAATGGATGTTTGCAGCTGTTTTTTATCCTTTTTAGTCATGCTCTATCAGCAATTGAATGTCCCAAAAGCTTTACTCCATCCATGTCATTAAGGTCAACTCTACTTTGAGGAAATAATTCTTCCCCTGTCGTATTTTGAGTGCTTTCCTATGTGAGGGGCTTATCTTCTGGCACTTTATCAGGCATTGTTTCCCTTCTGTTCATAAGGTTTTCAGAGGCCAAATTTTGAGAAGTGGCCACATCCTTTTTTCTAGTCTGCCTTAGTCTGGAAGCTCTGCTGAAACCTGTCCACCATGGGTGACTCTGCTGGTGTTTGAAATACCTGTGGCATAGCTTCCAGAATCACAGCAACACACAAGCTGCCACAGTATGACAAATTGACAGATGAATGGTGGTTGGAAACCCTATGGGAGCAGTAATACTCTGTCCTATAAGGTAGCTAAGTAGGAATCAACTCAATAGTAATGGGTTTGATTTGGGTTATTAAAACTCTGAGCCCTTGGTTTCTCGAGGACAGTCCTAGATTTGACTGCTGACCAGAAGGCTGGCAGTTCAAACCCACCAGACACTCCTTGGAAGGAAGATTGGATGATCTACTTCTGTAGTGATACCACCTTGGAAACCCAAGGAAGGGGTCGGATCCAACTAGAGGACAATGAGCTTGAGCTTGATGCTTATCCAGCCTTAGAAGATCTGCATTTTTATTCCTGAACACATCACAAAGGCCTGTAGTTTAGCTCTGCTTTTATGAATGGCCACCCCCACTAAAGGGTAGTTTAGAACAAAGATTGAGACGTTAGGAGGAGTGGAACTGGAAGTGTTTGTGAGCATTGTTCTTGTTGACCTAGCTTCATTCTCACAGCCCATGTCTGCAGCCTGCCTGCCAATTTAGGATGTGTGTGGCTGACTGCCAAATAATTTGTCTTATAGAACTTCTCATTCTTGGCCTTTGCTATCTGTGAGTATCATTGTAATCAGATTGATTTTACTGAGCCTTGTAAAATATTACCTTTGACAGCAT